>NC_134360.1:160336237-160431237 GCF_048569485.1 Anomaloglossus baeobatrachus | reverse complement strand
TATATATATATATGTATGTATATATATGTATGTATGTATATATATGTATGTATGTGTATATATATGTATGTATGTATGTGTATATGTATGTATGTATGTGTATATGTATGTATGTATGTGTATATGTATGTATGTATGTGTATATGTATGTATGTGTATATGTATGTATGTGTATATGTATGTATGTATGTGTATGTGTATATGTATGTATGTGTATGTGTATATGTATGTATGTGTATGTGTATATGTATGTATGTGTATGTGTATATGTATGTATGTGTATGTGTATATGTATGTATGTGTATATGTATGTATGTATGTGTATATATATGTATGTATGTGTATATATATGTATGTATGTGTATATATATGTATGTATGTGTATATATATGTATGTATGTGTATATATATGTATGTATGTGTATATATATGTATGTATGTGTATATATATGTATGTATGTGTATATATATGTATGTATGTGTATATATATGTATGTATGTGTATATATATGTATGTATGTGTATATATATGTATGTGTATATGTATATGTATGTGTATATGTATATGTATGTATATATGTATTATATAAAAAAAAATGTTTATATTTAAACAAAGAATGTGCACGTTTGCTATAATGAACAAGTGAAAATGTTCAAAATCAGTGATCCCAAGGTGTGTAAAAAAATAAAATATATTATATATGGTACCAATAAAAATGTCACTTTGTCCTGCAAAGAATGCGGCCCCCCAAATTATTTTTTTTCCTCTGTGCGGCCCAAACACCCAGCTGAGTTTGAGACCCCTGATCTATACTATATATATACGGTATGCTATAATTCACATAGTATGCACATAGTATTCCCATTATCAGGAGTGGTAATAGGAAATGAGATGTGGAGACGTCTTGCCGTAATTGTAATGATTTCTATATTTGCCTTCTACCATGGCAGCCGGAATATTGGTGCGTGAATGGCACATCTACAATTCAATTAATGTTAAGCCTTTTACCCCATAGATTAGGTAGTGTATGATCAGCATGTGCTTTATATAAATATGTATACATTTCACCCGTAATCCCCTTTGGGCTGATTTTAGGTGACCGGAATATATATCGGGGAGTTGCTGATTTTGCCATCCTTCTCTTCATCCTCCACTGGTGGTTCTAGTTTTCCGTTTTATTGATGGCTGTAAACCATCTCCCAGCTGGTAATTCAATATATAATACACGTTTGGGGTTTTGTGGTGAGATCTAGTGAATGTCACCGACATTGTCTATCTAACCTTTACAAAAATAGCAATGCGCACAGCCATTTTATTTTATCTCTAAAGGAAAAGAAAGACATTAGTGTGACAGTGATGTGTGTCTAAAGCACAATATAGTTGTCTTCAAAAATGAATTTTGTTGCACTGCGTCTATCCAACCTGCTGCTCCAATGCTAAACGTGTCTGCATAGGAGATAATAAAACATATCAAACGGAAAGGAACTCAAACGAGATTAGGTTTCAAATAATCCATATGGAAAAGACGACCTGCGGTGTAGGAGGGGCGATCCTCCAGCCTCCTCCTGGGACATTCATCTGATTGTGAGCTCAAAATTACTGAGGCTTATTACATGTAAAATAGGAAGCAATTGGGACAAGATAGCATTTTGGTAATTTTTTTTTCTTTTTCTTTTTCAAATCTATTGTATGCTTGGCATAGAAATGTCAATGGAGAATTAAATTTATTCTTAATCCTTGTAATTCATCCTCAAAATAATTAGAGGAAACTAAATTTATATTTATGACTGTTCAAAAGGTATACACTCGCGTGCAGCATTATTAGGCAAGTTGTATTTTAGATGATTTTTTTTTGTATTATTGATCAACAACTATGTTCTCAGTCAACCCAAAAGACTCATAAATATGAAAGCTTAATATTTTTGGAAGTTTTTTTTTAGATTTGGCTATCTTAGGAGGATATCTGTTTTTGCAGGTAACAGTGTGCAAAATTATTAGGCAACTTAATAAAAACCAAATATATTCCCATCTCACTTGTTTATTTTCACCAGGTAAACCAATATAACTGCACAAAATTTAGAAATAAACATTTCTGACATGCAAAAACAACACCCCAAAAAATTAGTGACCAATATAGCCACCTTCCTTTATGATGACACTCAACAGCCTACCATCCATAGATTCCGTCAGTTGCTTGATCTGTTTCCGATCAACATTGCGTGCAGCAGCCATCACAGTCTCCAGACACTGTTCCGAGAGATGTACTGTTTTCCCTTCCTGTAGATGTCACATTTTATAAGAGACCACTGGTTCTCTATGGTGTTCAGATCAGGTGAACAAGGGGCCATGTCATTATTTTTTCATCTTTTAGACCTTTACTGGCCAGCCACGCTGTGGAGTAGTTGGATGCATGTGATGGAGTATTGTCCTGCATGAAAATCATGTTTTTCTTGAACGATACCGACTTCTTCCTGTACCACTGCTTGAAGAAGTTGTCTTCCAGAAACTGGCAGTAGGTCTGGGAGTTGAGCTTCACTCCATCCTCAACCCGAAAAGGTTCCACAAGTTCATCTTTGATGATACCAGCCCATACCAGTACCCCACCTCCACCTTGCTGGCATCTGAGTCCGAGTGGAGCTCTCTGCCCTTTACTGATCCAGCCTCTGGCCCATCAAGAGTCACTCTCATTTCATCAGTCCATAAAACCTTTGAAAAATCAGTCTTAAGATATTTCTTGGCCTGGTCTTGATGTTTTACCTTATGTTTCTTATTCAAAGATGGTCGTTTTTCAGCCTTCCTTACCATGGCCATGCCCCTGAGTATGGCACACCTTGTGCTTTTTGATACTCCAGTAACATTGCAGGTCTGAAATATGGCCAAACTGGTGGGAAATGGCATCTTGGCAGCTTCACGCTTGATTTTCCTCAATTCATGGGCAGTTGTTTTGCGCCTTTTTTGCCCAACACGCTTCTTGCGACCCTGTTGGCTATTTGCCATGAAATGCTTGATTGTTCGGTGATCACGCTTCAAAAGTTTGTCACTTTCAAGACTGCTGCATCCCTCTGCAAGACTTCTCACAATTTTGGACTTTTCAGAGCCCGTCAAATCTCTCTTCTGACCCATTTTGCTAAAGGAAAGGAAGTTTCCTAATAAGCACACCTTTATATAGGGTGTTGATGTCATTACAGCACAACTCCTCATTATAAAGATGCACATCACCTGATTTACATAATTGGTAGTTGGCTCTCAATCCTATACAGCTTGGATATGGACAACATGTATAAAAAGTATCATTTGCCTAATAATTGTGCACACAGTGTAGATATAGGCTCATTAAAGCAATTTTGCCAGAAAGCTTTAAAAAATCACTAAATTTTACTGCTTACCCCATCTACACCAAGATGGTGCTGGGGCATGCCACTATGGCTCCTCTTACGAGATGTGGTGTTACTTACACCAGAAATCTTACACTAGTCGGCAACTGGTATAAGATATCATCTGGTGTGGTGGACAGAGGTGTGCGACACTCGTCAGATGCTCCTCTTCACAAATTAGGAAGCGTCTGACTTCACCAGGCCTACAAGAAAATTAAACAGTCTTGATGAATCAGGGCCTTATTCTGCCACTCGGAAACAGAAAAACAAAAAGGATTTGGTTTTTCAACATTAGAGAGTAACCATCATTTTAATTTTCATCGGTCAGGAAAAAATAAAGTTCTTTCTCCAGCTGTGCTGATCCTTCATTCTCTGTTCTTGTGTAAAATGTGTCTTCAGTGAATACAGACTTTGCCATTACTGAGATATGACATTGGTATTTTAGGCCCAGTGCCCACGGTGTGTAATTTTGACACGTATTTTCAGAAATCTGCAGCAAAATCTACATGTCCATTGTGAAGCCAGCAAAGTCTGAGAATTCTGAAGTGCTGTGCCCACGTTGCTTATTTTTTCCCTTACCTATTTGGTGCAGAAAAAAATAAATCTGCACCAAATATGCAAGGGAAAAATACTCAATGTGGGCACAGCACATCTGAATTCTCAAAGACTTTCCTTGCTTTAGTATGGACTTGCAGATTTTGCTGCAGATTTCTGAAATTCTGCATCAAAATACGCAGCGTGGGCAGAGGGCCTTAAAGTTCTAGGACACCTGTTTCAGAAGAACTTGCAGCATAATGCGTGTCTGCCACTCAATCCTTCTCCTTCTTCTGCTCTTTCTATAAAATGTGAATAGTACTAACTAAATATTTTATCTTTTTATGGCACAACACTGAAGATATGACACTGGTACTATCTGTACAGTGACTACTTTACATTGTACAACAGTAAATTTAGTGTGTCCTCTTAGGCTGCTTTCACACATCCGGTTTTAGCAGAGCCGGCCAATCTGGCTCTAAAACCTATGCAACGGATGCGGTGACAAAACCGCATCCTTTGCATCATTTTTTTATATGCGGCCCGTCCGGGTTTTGCCGCTTGCGGCACGCTACTGAGCATGCGCAGTGGAAAAAAACGCATGCGGCGGCCGGATACGTTTTTTGCCGCATGTGGCATGATGCGGTTTTTTTTTTTTTTGCCGGACAAACAAACGTCCCAGGCAACGTTCTATCCGGCCGCCGCATAGGCTAAATCTGCCGCATGCGGCAAAAAACGGACGGAACGCAAGCCCATGCGGCACGATACGGCACTAATGTAAGTCTATGCAAAAAAAAAACGCAACCGGCGGCAAAAAAAACCTGTTGCGTTTTTTTCTGCAAAGCGCCGGATTGTGCCGCACAGGAAAAACCAGATGTGTGAAAGCAGCCTAACTAGCAGGGGACAAACTGGTAGAAAGCAGAGCTACCGCGCTTACCTCAGATAGTTGTGCACCCCATACACAACAATGAAGACATTGAACAGAGGTTTGGCTGCACAGACCATGGACTCAGACGCCAAGCTGAGAATGGAGACTTATCCGTGGAAATAAGTGATCTCGTCAAGGTGCTGCACAGGAAAGAGTTCTCCTTTGTGCAGCGCCCGGATGAGATCGCCTTTTCCATGGATCAGTCTCTAAAGAGCTCAAAACACAGCCATTAATGCCTAAACCGCTGGCAACAAAAGTGAGTACACCCGTAAGTGAATACGCCCAATTACCCATTTCCCCCCCCAGTATCATGTGATTAGTGTTACAAGATCTCAGGTGTGAAAGTGGAACAGGTGTTAAATTTGGTGGTATGACACACACACTCACATTGGTCACTCGAAGTTCAACATATCTCCTCATGGCAAAGAATTCTGAGAATCTGAAAAAAAGAATTGTTGCTCTACATAAAAATGGCCTAGGCTATAAGAAGATAGCCAACACCCTGAATCTGAGCTGCAGCAAAGTGGCCAAGACCATGCAGAGGTTTAACAAGACAGGTTCCACACAGCCAGGCTTCACTATGGTTGACCAAAGACGTTGAGTGCATGTGCTCCGCGTCATATCCAGAGGTTGTCTTTTTCAACAGACATATGAGTGCTGCCAGCATGGCTGCAGAGGGTAAAGTTGGTGGGGGCCTTAGCCTGTCAGTGCTTAGACCATACACCGCACACTGCATCCAATTGGTCTGCATGGCTGTCCTCCCAGAAGGAAGCGTCTTCTGAAGATGATGTAAAGAAAGCCTGCAAACGGTTTGCTGAAGACAAGCAAACTAAGGACATGGACATGGATTACTGAAACCTTGTCCTGGGGTTTGATGAGACCACGATAAATGTATTTGGGTCAAGTGTGTGTGGCAGGAACCAGATGAGGAGCACAAAGAAAAGTGTGTCCTGCCTATAGTCAGGCATGGTGGTGGGAGTGTCATGGTTTGGGGCTGTATGAGTGTTGCTGACTGTGAGGAGCTACAATTCATTGAAGGAACTATGAATGCCAAAATGTTCTGTGACCTACTGAAGCAAAACATGATCCTTTGGAAACTATCATGGCAGCATCTGTGGGGCCTCTTGAAACAGAAGGTGAAGGAGCGCAATGGAAGGATGGAAGAGGATCCCAGTGGCTCCTGTGAAGCTTTAGTGAACTCCATAGCCAAAACCATTAAGACAGTTTCTGGAAATAATGAGGCCACACAAAATATTGACATTTTTGGGCACAATTTGGCATTTTCATTTTGGGGTTCGCTCACTTTTGTTGCCAGTGGTGTATATCACTGGATCCAATTCAAATTGCTTGTTCTCACCCACAAAGCTCTCCACACTGCAGCACCCCCCTACATTTCTATCGTCATCTCTGTCTGCCACCCTTCCCACTCTGAAAATGATGTTCGACTAACCTTCACACTAATCCGAATCTCCCTCTCTCGTATCCAAGACTTCTCCCGACTTGCACCAATACTCTGGAATGCTCTACCCCAAGAAACTAGGACGAATCACAACTTATTCAGCTTCAGATGCTCCCTAAAACACATCTTTTTAGGGCAGCTCCCTAATCAAAGTAAATTCAGAGTCCCTCCACGACTTCTCAGACCATAACTCCCCGTCAAACTCCACCGCACCCAAATGTATCTCAATGATTGGCTGGCTGGTTCAGGCAGCGTTGATCCCCATTTCTCCGAGATGGCTGGACGGTCATTGTAAATAAGCACCTGTACCTTGTCCCCCCCCTCCTCATTGTAGATGTAAGCTCTCACGAGCAGGGTTGTCTTTTTTTTGCTCGAATTATTGTATTTTCTATAACCGTTACTTGTTTGTATATAAACCTCCTGAATTGTAAAGCGCTGCGGAATATGCTGGCGCTATAGAAATAAAGATTATTATTATTATTATTATTATTATTATTTTCTTCAGCGCTCTATTGGGAGACCCAGACGATTGGGGTATAGCTACTGCCCTCCGGAGGCCACACAAAGCACTACACTAAAAAGTGCAAGGCCCCTCCCCTTCTGGCTATACCCCCCCGTGGTATCACGGGTTCTCCAGTTTTCAAGCTTTGTGCGAAGGAGGTCAGACATCCACGCATGGCTCCACAGATTTTAGTCAGCAGTAGCTGCTGACTATTTCGGATGGAAGAAAAGAGGGCCCATATAGGGCCCCCAGCATGCTCCCTTCTCACCCGTGGATGGTGTTGTAAGGTTGAGGTACCTATTGCTGGTACAGGGGCTGGAGCCCCACATGCTGTTTTCCTTCCACATCCCCTTGTAGGGCTCTGTGGAAGTGGGATCCTGCCGGCCTCTAAGCTCTGACGCCGGGCTCCATCCACAGACCCATAGCACCTGATGGATACGGAGCAGGAGTACAATCAGGGACAAGGCCCTGCATCATACAGGTACTCTGTGTCCCCGGCAGGCACAGACACACTCCGGGCTGGCTGGGTGTTGTAGTGCGCCGGGGACCGTAACGATTGAGTTGGTGTTCCTGCAGTTTACTGGGGGACTTTTGTGTTGTGGGAACGCAGCGCCGACCCCCACTGGACCGGCGGCGCTGCTGTGACTTGTAGTGCGCCGGGGACACGCCGACCGCGCTTTTACGGCGGCGGCGTTTATAAATCCAGTCCCCGGCTTTTGCGGCCTAGCTCCGCTTCGTTCCCGCCCCCACCCTGTCAATCAGGGTAGGGGAGAGACGCTGTTTCGCAGCAGCGACGAGGGCTGGAGCCTGATTTACATGCTCCAGCCCTCTCACTAGGCACAGAGGGAAGCAGGCTTCCCGCTCTTAGCCAGGAACGCCCAGGGCCCGCCCCCCCTCCTCTCCCAGGACGCCGGCAGCCATTACATGCAGTCTGGCTAGAGGAAGGACGCAAGGCTCTGGGAGACCTGGACTAGGGGGCTTTTGGAGACCACACACCCGCTCTTAAGCGGGCGGTAAGCGGCATTTCAGCTGGCCCCTCTAGTGCCTCAGTGTGCATTGGTGTACTGTGTCACCAGATATATATATTTATTTATTTCTTGCACTGTGAGGTCGCTTCCTGGCTGGATACCCCAGATCGCTCTGAGGAGGCAGCAACATGTCATCCACAAAACGCAAGGCTGCCAAGGCTAGGGCTGTGTACACTGCGTGTGCTGCATGTGGGGCTGCTCTACCAGCAGGTTCCAAAGACCCCCATTGTGTGCAATGCTCAGATCCGGTGCTGCTTCGCCAGCCGGAGTCCGGAGGGGTAGTGACCCAGGCTGAGACGCTTGTAAGTCCTGCCCCGGTGTCAGGGACAGACTTTGCAGTTTTTGCTGAGGGAATGTCTGTGACTATGGCAAAAATCCTTGAAACTTTGCAATCCATGACTGGGGCTCAGTCTATGGACACGGCGAGGTCTCTGTCCTCTAATCCCCCTCAGTTGGAATTAATCCAGACTGCAAGGGGGTCCCCGGCTTCCCAGGCTGAGTATTATGACTCAGATGATAGCCCCAGCCACCCTAAGCGAGCTCGCTGGGAAAGACCCTCAACGTCATCACACTGCTCAGGGTCTCAGCGCAATCAGTCGCCCTGTGATGCGTCTGAAGAGAGTGATCAGGAGTCTTATCCTGGAACCCCTCTCAATCTGGATACCCCGGATGGGGACGCCATGGTAAACGAGCTTATCTCAGCCATCAATAGACTGTTGGATATTTCTCCCCCAGCTCCTTCTGCAGAGGAGGCAGCTGCAGAGCAGGAGAAGTTTCGTTTCCTCTATCCCAAGCGTAAATTGAGTGCTTTCTTGGATCACTCTGACTTCAGAGAGTCAATCCAGAAACACGACGCTCATCCAGAAAGGCGTTTCTCTAAACGTTCTAAGGATACACGTTTTCCTTTCCCCCCTGATGTGGTCAAGCGCTGGACCCAGTGTCCAAAAGTAGACCCCCCGATTTCCAAACTTGCAGCTAGATCCATAGTTGCAGTGGAGGATGGCGCTTCACTTAAGGATGCCAATGACAGACAGATGGACCTTTGGTTAAAATCTGTCTATGAAGCTATCGGCGCGTCGTTTGCTCCAGCATTCGCAGCCGTATGGGCACTCCAAGCTATTTCAGCTGGTTTAGCAAAAGTGGATGCTATCATACATCCAGCGGTGCCGCAAGTGGCGTCCCTTACCTCGCAGATGTCTGCGTTTGCGTCTTACGCTATCAATGCGGTCCTAGAATCTACCAGCCGCACCTCAATGGCGTCCGCCAATTCGGTAGTTTTGCGCAGAGCCTTGTGGTTAAAGGACTGGAAAGCAGATGCTGGTTCCAAAAAATGTTTAACCAGCTTGCCTTTATCTAGAGATAGACTGTTTGGCGAGCCATTGGCTGACATCATTAAACAGTCCAAGGGTAAAGACTCTTCCTTACCCCAGCCCAGATCAAGCAAACCTCAGCAGAAAAAATGGCAGCAGAGGTTTCAGTCCTTTCGAGGTTCGGGCAAGACACAATTCTCCTCGTATAAAGGGACTCAGAGGACGCAAAGAGTCTCAGATTCCTGGCGGGCTCACGCACGCCCCAAGAAAGCAAATGGAGGAACCGCTTCCAAAGCGGCTACCTCATGACTTCCAGCCCCCCCCCTCCGCATCTCCGGTCGGGGGCAGGCTCTCCCGCTTTTCCGACATTTGGATGTCACAGGTCAAAGACCGGTGGGTGACAAACATTTTGTCTCGCGGGTACAGAATCGAGTTCAGTTCTCGTCCTCCAGCTCGGTTCTTCAGAACCTCCCCACATCCAGACCGAGCAGATGCCCTGCTGCAGGCGGTGGACTCCCTAAGAGCGGAAGGAGTAGTGGTTCCTGTACCGCCTCAGGAACAAGGGCGAGGGTTTTACTCCAATCTCTTTGTGGTTCCAAAAAAGGACGGCTCGTTCCGTCCTGTTCTGGATCTAAAGCTGCTCAACAAACATGTGCACGCCAGACGGTTCCGGATGGAAACCCTCCGTTCTGTCGTTGCCTCAATGTCTCAAGGAGACTTCCTTGCCTCAATAGACATCAAAGATGCTTATCTCCACGTGCCAATTGCTACAGAACATCAACGTTTTCTACGTTTTGTGATAGGAAACGACCATCTTCAGTTCGTAGCTCTGCCATTCGGTCTGGCGACAGCCCCCCGGGTCTTCACCAAGGTCATGGCGGCGGTGGTAGCAGTCTTGCACTCTCAGGGACACTCGGTGATCCCTTACCTAGACGATCTACTTGTCAAGGCACCCTCTCAAGAGGCATGCCAACTCAGTCTACATGCTACGCTGGAGACTCTACAGACGTTCGGATGGATCATCAACTTTCCAAAGTCGAATCTGTCACCGTCACAGTCGCTAACGTATCTTGGCATGGAGTTTCATACTCGAGCAGCGAGAGTGAAGCTTCCGCTGAACAAGCAGCGGTCCCTACAGACAGGGGTGCAATCCCTCCTTCAAGGCCAGTCGCACCCCTTACGGCGCCTCATGCACTTCCTCGGGAAGATGGTGGCAGCCATGGAAGCAGTTCCCTTTGCGCAGTTTCATCTGCGCCCACTTCAATGGGACATTCTCCGCCAATGGGATGGGAAGTCAACGTCCCTGGACAGGAAAGTCTCTCTTTCCCAGACGGCCAAGGACTCTCTACAATGGTGGCTCCTTTCCACCTCATTGTCTCAGGGAAGATCCTTCCTGCCCCCATCCTGGGCAGTGGTCACGACAGATGCGAGTCTGTCAGGGTGGGGAGCAGTGTTTCTCCACCACAGGGCCCAGGGGACGTGGACTCCGCAGGAGTCCACCCTTCAGATCAATGTTCTGGAAATCAGGGCAGTGTATCTTGCCCTACTGGCCTTCCAACAGTGGCTGGAAGGAAAGCAGATCCGAATCCAGTCGGACAACTCCACAGCGGTGGCATACATCAACCACCAAGGAGGGACGCGCAGTCGGCAAGCATTCCAAGAAGTCTGGCGCATTCTAATGTGGGTGGAGGACACAGCATCCACCATATCCGCGGTTCACATCCCAGGCGTAGAAAATTGGGAAGCAGACTTCCTCAGTCGCCAGGGCATGGACGCAGGGGAGTGGTCCCTTCACCCGGACGTGTTTCAGGAAATCTGTCGCCGATGGGGAGTGCCGGACGTCGACCTAATGGCGTCCCGGCACAACAACAAGGTCCCGGCATTCATGGCGAGGTCGCGCGATCAAAGAGCTCTGGCGGCAGACGCATTAGTTCAAGATTGGTCGCAGTTCCGGCTCCCATACGTCTTCCCACCTCTGGCACTCTTGCCCAGAGTGTTACGCAAGATCAGATCCGATTGCAGCCGCGTCATACTCGTCGCCCCAGACTGGCCGAGGAGATCGTGGTATCCGGATCTGTGGCATCTCACGGTCGGTCGACCGTGGTCACTGCCAGACCGACCAGACTTACTGTCCCAAGGGCCGTTTTTCCATCAGAATTCTGCGGCCCTGAACCTGACTGTGTGGCCATTGAGTCCTGGATCCTAGCGTCTGCAGGATTATCCCAAGGAGTTGTAGCCACAATGAGACAGGCTAGAAAGTCGACTTCTGCTAAGATCTACCACAGAACGTGGAAGATTTTCTTATCCTGGTGTTCCGCTCAGGGAGTGTCTCCCTGGCCATTTGCATTGCCCACTTTTCTTTCTTTCCTGCAATCGGGGTTAGAAAAGGGCTTGTCGCTCAGCTCCCTTAAAGGGCAAGTATCGGCACTATCCGTGTTTTTTTAGAAGCGTCTAGCACGTCTTCCTAAGGTGCGCACGTTCCTGCAGGGGGTCTGTCATATTGTGCCCCCGTACAAGCGGCCGTTAGATCCATGGGATCTGAACAGGGTTCTAGTTGCTCTCCAGAAGCCGCCTTTCGAGCCTCTGAAGGAAGTTTCCTTTTCTCGCCTGTCACAGAAAGTGGCGTTTCTTGTTGCGATCACATCGCTTCGGCGAGTGTCGGAGCTGGCAGCTCTGTCATCCAAGGCTCCCTTCCTGGTGTTCCACCAGGACAAGGTAGTGCTGCGCCCCATTCCGGAGTTTCTCCCTAAGGTCGTCTCCTCGTTTCATCTTAATCAGGATATATCCTTGCCTTCCTTTTGTCCTCATCCGGTTCACCGGTATGAAAAGGACTTACGTTTGCTGGATCTGGTGAGAGCACTCAGAATCTACATTTCCCGCACGGCGCCCATGCGCCGTTCCGATGCACTTTTTGTCCTTGTCGCTGGTCCGCGCAAGGGGTTGCAGGCTTCTAAAGCCACCCTGGCTCGATGGATCAAAGAACCAATTCTAGAGGCCTACCGTTCTGCGGGGCTTCCGGTTCCTTCAGGGCTAAAAGCCCACTCAACCAGAGCCGTGGGTGCGTCCTGGGCATTACGACACCAGGCTTCGGCTCAACAGGTGTGCCAGGCAGCTACCTGGTCGAGTCTGCACACTTTCACCAAACATTATCAGGTGCATACCTATGCTTCGGCGGATGCCAGCTTAGGTAGAAGAGTCCTGCAGGCGGCAGTGACATCCCCGTAGGGGAGGGCTGTTTTGCAGCTCTAACATGAGGTATCTCTTTACCCACCCAGGGACAGCTTTTGGACGTCCCAATCGTCTGGGTCTCCCAATAGAGCGCTGAAGAAGAAGGGAATTTTGTTACTTACCGTAAATTCCTTTTCTTCTAGCTCTTATTGGGAGACCCAGCACCCGCCCTGTTGTCCTTCGGGATTTTTTTGTTGTTTGCGGGTACACATGTTGTTCATGTTGAACGGTTTTTCAGTTCTCCGACGTTATTCGGAGTTAATTTGTTTAAACCAGTTATTGGCTTCCTCCTTCTTGCTTTGGCACTAAAACTGGAGAACCCGTGATACCACGGGGGGGTATAGCCAGAAGGGGAGGGGCCTTGCACTTTTTAGTGTAGTGCTTTGTGTGGCCTCCGGAGGGCAGTAGCTATACCCCAATCGTCTGGGTCTCCCAATAAGAGCTAGAAGAAAAGGAATTTACGGTAAGTAACAAAATTCCCTTCATTATTATTATCAGACATTAATGGTTGTGTTATTTAGAGGGCACACCACATTTACACTATTATACAAGCTGTACACTGACTACTTTACTATCAAACTGTCAGATCTTCAGTGCTTTCATAAAACGATATAGTAAAATATTTACAAATATGGAAGGGGTGTACTCATTTTTTTTTATATACTGTATGAATTGAGAATGAAAGATCAGTCCAGAAGGCGAGAGCAGATTTCTCTCATAAGATGTATCAGAGTTTCTTATTTTCATTTGTACTATGGATTTGTGGAAGAAAAAACAAAACTATTTGGGTATTTGGAAATGGGGTTGTAGTGATGACTTGCTGAGCCTACCAGTAGGTATTGTTCTGTGATCAATGCTGCTGTTCATTGTTCACAGACCTGTGATTTTACCAAATATGTACCTTCCCTCTGTAGAGTTCAACCATAACCGCCATGTTTTTTTTCTATATTTCTCCTCTATAGAAAGCCCTGCGGCCAGACATGGGTTATAACACACTGGCCAACTTCCAGATTGAGAAGAAGATTGGCCGGGGTCAGTTCAGTGAAGTCTACAGAGCCACGTGCCTTTTGGACAGAGTACCTGTTGCACTGAAAAAGGTTCAGGTTAGTGAGTTTAATATTCGGGGTTAGTTGCTTTGTGTTTTCTTTAATCCTGACTCTGACAAATTTGTCCCTGTGAAAGTCCCAGATTGTGAATCATGTACAGGTGTTGTCAATCTGCATTAGAAAGTCAGGTTATTCTGTAAGGCTATGTACGCACGTTGCGTACTGCCGTGACAAATATTCTGCAGCGATTTGGCAGTGTGTGTGCGCTTCAAATCGCTGCAGAAACACTGTCACGGATGCAGTGTGTCTGCAGAATAGATGCCGATTTCATGTGCTCTGGATGCTGTCTCCCGCCATTGACCGAGCAGGAGCTGCATCCAAAGCGCTCCAAATAAGTGACATGTTGCTTTTTTGAGCGCAGTGATTTGGATCAAAATTTCAGCATGCAAATCACTGTGCTCAAACGCAACGTGTGGATGGATTATGCACAATCTTCATAGATCGTGCTGGGGACGCAGGACGTATGCGTTTACGCTGCAGTGCAATACTCAGCGTAAGCGCATGAAATTGAGCAACGTGAGCACACAGCCTTATTAATGCAAGAGATTTTTTTTTATCATTTTTTCTGAATCCATAATTTGGGACAAAGAATAAAATCAATGTTTAAATAGTTCACTTTGTATGTAGTCCTACAAGTAATGACATGTAATCTCTGCAGATCACAGAGCCAGCCAATAGCATCCTATAGTGATGATCACTTACTAGAGCCAAAACTGCAAATAATCAAACCTTTTTTTATTACGAATTGAAACAAAATCACAAAAAAAAACCTTAACACGCACCAGTCATAAGGATTTTCGTATATAAGCTAAAGCCAGTGCTATACCGGCACTATCAGGCTGATTCTCTACACACCTGTACGGGTCAGCTCGGATGTTTAGGCTTTGAAATCCAAGAAAGTAAAGTTTATAAAATAATGAGCTTCTTGAGTGACAGCAGCTGAGGATCAGATAATATCTGGGGGGTATTCATACTTATCCCCTCCTTCTGTTAGAATTAGCATAAGTATTATACAAACAATTCACTTTTTTCCCTTGCAGGACCCATGTGACCAGAAGGGGCGGGGCCTCAGCCAATAAAGTTGATACCATGAAGCAACATTTTTCTGTAGGCTGAGGCCCTGCCCCTTTTAATCACATGGGTCCTGCAAGGGAAAAAGTGAATTTTGTATAATACTTGTGCTAATTCTAACAAGGGGAGGGGATAAGTATGAATACCTCCCAGATATTATCTGGTCCTCAGCTGCTGTCACTCAAGAAGCTGATGATTTTGTAAATTTTACTTTCCTGGGTTTCAAAACCTAAACATCTGAGCTGACCACTACAGGTATGTATAGAATAGAATCAGCCTGATAGTGCCAGCATAGCACTGGCTTTAGGTTTATATACGAAAATCCTGGTGATTGGTTCCCTTAAGTGCTCAACTGAGTGCTCCAGGGCTGAATGCAGTTTGTGCTGCAGCACTTGGCTAGAAAAGTCCCTTTAATACATGTTGTGTAAACCCTGTTTATCTGAACTGCAAGTCTGTTGTAATGTATGTTATGTCGTGTATGCATTTAATTTTTATTTTATGAACCCGAAAAGTGGATACATGATACCTTGTCCATGGGCAACATGCAACAGCCATATTTGTTCTTCTGTGAAAAAATGAGGTTTTTCTCTGAAATTCCGATCTCAAAACCACCGGTGACTGAGCCGCACAGGTGACAAGTCGGGAAGGTGAGACCCCAGTGGCTTCTCTCCTGCTGCTGCTAGTGACTTGCAGGTTTCTCCCAATACACACAGAGACCTGTCACTCCAGAGGAGCAAGCGTGGAGAAGCCTCTGGGCATCCGCCTAGACTCGTCTCCTGTGCAGCTCGTCCCGGTGGGGTTTAAAGTCTGTTTTTCAATCATAGGAAATCATGTTGCCAATGTCTGACGCATGCCACCTGTGGTTGAGGCAGCATGGATCCACTGTCTTGTTCCCTTTTTAAGATTTTATTAGCACTTTTGTTTTTTTATTTTAAGATTTAAGCCACATTTCATACTTTTCTTACATATTGTCTTTTTTTAGTTATTTTTTGATAGAACACATACCCATTATATTATATGGACACATTCTGATCTTTTTATTTTGTAGACTTCACTATTTTCAAAATGAATGGAAACATGTCAGGGTTTAGCCCTATTTGTGCACCACACGTTCTCATCTATAAATCAGTAATTTGCTGCCCGATTACATTAATAAAAGGTGTGAATGAGGTTTTGACTCGGATTTATGTAGATAATAGGGGTTCTGGTTTCTTTTCAAACTGAAAACCTCTTTTCCTCTTCCACATCAGAGCACCCAGATAATAAAGAGTGCGGTTGTGCGTCTTGAAAATCCAATTACCAGTTAAGAATTATCATTATTGTGTCATTAGTGGCTTAATAATGATTGTATGTTGGATTGATTGTAAACTACATCCATACTATATAACATTTATTACCGTTTGTATCTAAACATATTCATGAAAGGTATGACTGATATCTCCGTATGGTGTCTAGGACATCACTAATTTAGGCATGACCCATGGTCCTATAGGATGTTTCTGCCTGTTGACTAGGCCATAGCCAAATATCAAAATGAGCTCCCCGGCGTTCCCCACTGCCGAGCCGTCTCATTTAGTAGCACATCCCTGACTTTGAATGCCATTTTCCTTTAATCTGCATAACATCTGCATATATTTGTGGGCGAGCTGCTGCTTCTGTGTTTGCAGTGAATGACAGCTGCCAGCCGCCTTTCTGAGCGCTATTACAATATGCAAAACTTACTACTGAAAAGAAGCGTGGATTTGTTTCAACTTTTCTGCTGGAGATTCCTTTCATTAGAATGAAGCATTTCAAAGCTGCCTTTGTGATTTTTGTGATATGTTATTTTGTACATTTTCGGCTGCGGCTTGCGAATCCACAGTTGGGCTGCACAAAATAATTCTTTTTCTTCCATTTAGTTGGGCCCCCAAACTGGAGCTCTTTTCAGGTTTTTGTAGACCACATCGGGGCTTATTTTAGCTTTCTGAACACGAGTTACTCTGTTCTTCTTTTCTACATTTTAGGTGACGTTCATGCCCTTTACAGATGTAGTAGACACCAGTTTGTATATAAGGATTTAGGAACATCGCAAGTTTCCAAAATAAAGTCATTTGTGCCATCTTCATATGTATGCTTATCCACTGGTGTAAGACGTGTTTGTCTGTAGTCTACAGGCTGTTTTTCATTAGCATTGCATCCTTCCTGCCTTTAAAGTTCTCTGTTTTTGGTCCACGAGAGGCCTACATAATTGTTACTGTCCCCTAGAGTGAGGTCACCTTCTCCTGTCTAGTGGGCACACACAAATTGGTCAATTTGCTCATATCTTCATTTTTTTAGGTACTGGCATATAACAGAAATCCAGGTCACATTTCATATTTGTAATATTTGCATCTCTCTTAGCGCTTACAAAGGCTGCTGTTTTCTTTAGTGCCTCTATTCTGCAGTCATCGCAGCTTGCACCTGTTCACACTTGCTTCATTCTGTTAAAAGGTGCTGTTTTTTTTTGTTTTTGTTTTTGTCTGCAAATCAGACATATTTTCATTTTTTAAACAGAGATAAAAATCGTAGTTAAAGGGAACCTGTCACCAGTTTTGGGGCCTATAATCTGCGGCCACCACCAGTGGGCTCTTATATACAGCATGTTAGATTGCTGTATATTAAAGCCCAGGCTACTGTGTAGGACATAAAAATCACTTTATAATACTCACCTAAACAGGTCGCTGCGGTGGAGTTGCGTCAGATAGGCGTCTCTGTTCTCCGGTGTCGGCGCCTTCTCTTTCGGCCATCTTAGTCCTCCTTCTGAAGCCTGTGTGCTTGACGTGTCCTACGTCATGCACACTAGCCGGTCCCACGCAGGCGCATTACAAAGTGCCCAGGGCAGGTCAAAGTGCGCCTGCACAGTGCCGGCGAGTGTGTATGGTGTAGGACGCTTCATGCACGCCGGCTTCAGAAGGAGAACAAAGATGGCCGAAAGAGGAGGCGATTGTCCCAGAGAACGGCGACACCCATTTGACCAGTCTGCATCGGAGCGACCTCCTAGGTGAGTATTATAAAGTGTTTATGTTCTACACAGCGGCCTGGGCTCTTATATACACCATGTTAGAATGCTGTATATAAGAGCCCACTGGTGGTGGTTGCAGCTTATAGGCACCAAAAGTGGTGACAGGGGTTCCCTTTAAAGAGGTGGTCCACCCATATTCATTATTGGCCACAACGATATTCTGTTGAGAAACAAGGTTTCTCTCAAATATCATGTATTGCAAATAGTGCCTGTGAGTGGTGCTATTGCAGTCCACTCTTCCCCATTGCCTGACCCCAGGGCTCCGTGACCCCAGGGATCTGGTGATGTCACGTCAACTTCCTGCTCACCTGACATCACCGCAGCCGACCCCCAGTCTCTGAGTGACTGGGCTGTGGGCGGAGTTTCCCGGCTCATCAAAGCCAAGCGTCACAGCACAGCATCTCCCTGCTCACTCCTCCATTGCTGCAGAGTGCGCAAGCAGGAGCGATGCTGGGCTGTTATGTGTGATGAAACTCCACCCACAGTCAAGTCACTCAGAGACTGGGATTTATTGAAATCTGATGCCCACTTTGCTTTTTTTTTTTTTTTTTTTACTCGGCATAAACCGATCTGCAGAGTGTTTTTCAAATACGCACAATATCTCTTGTGGGTGTGCCGAGTTTTCTCTGTGTAATTTCCTTGCGGATTTGCAATAGAAGTGGAAAATCTGCAGTTAAAAACACTCATGCGTTTCATAACAGGTGCAGAAATTCTGCAACATTAAAAACCCACCAAACGCTCATCGAGGGAACGTACATCATAGCCGCATCGAATGAAATCTGGGAGCGGCAGAGTCACCTCAATAATGATGGTGGCACTGCCTCAGGAAAACACACACCGGTGATTTTCCTGATTGGCTTCACTTGATAATTCTGTGGCTGCTCCAGCGTCTAAAGGCCACTTTACACGCTGCGATATCGTTAGCGAGCGTACCCGCCCCCGTCGGTTGTACGTCACGGGCAAATCGCTGCCCGTGGCGCACAACATCGCTTACACCTGTCACACAGACTTACCTTCCCTGCGACGTCATTGTGGCCGGCGAACCGCCTCCTTTCTAAGGTGGCGGTTCGTGTGGCGTCACAGTGACGTCACACTGCAGCCTCCAATAGAAGCGGAGGGGCGGAGATGAGCGTCCGGAACATCCCGCCCACCTCCTTCCTTCCTCATTGCCGGTGGATGCAGGTAAGGAGATGTTTGTCGTTCCTGCAGTGTCACACATAGCGATTGTGTGCTGCCGCAGGAAAGACAAACAACCAGCGGCATGCACCACCAACGATGATATGAAAAGTAGCAACGTGTCAACGATTTTTGACGTTTTTGCGATCGTTGATCGTCGCTCCTAGGTGTCACACGCTGCGATGTCGCTAACGACGCCAGATGTGCGTCACTAATGACGTGACCCCGACGATATATCGTTAGCGATGTCACAGCGTGTAAAGCACCCTTTAGGCTATGTTCACAACCGGCATCTTTTTTTTTTTTTTTGTCAGTGCATCTTGAGTGCATCTTAAAATGCACCAAAAACGCACCGCAGTAAAATGCAATGACTTTTTATAGCGTTTTTGACACGTTTTTACTGCAATTGCCCAATGCATTTTTTAACTCAAAACTATTGATCGGAGGGCTCAAAAACGTGGTAAAAACTCCGAAAGAATTGACATGCTGCGTCTTGAAAAACGCAACCAAAAAAACGCTCAGTGCGGACAGCAAAATCAAAATCTTAGACATTGCTCGGAGAAGGAAATGCAGGCATTTAGATGCATCTTTGGGACCTCGAAAACACAGCAAAAGATGCTCTGTGTGAACTTAGCCTTAATGGTGCTGTATGCAAATGGCCATGGATTGGCATAGATGGACATGGAAAAGTGTTTAAAATTTGAATAAAAAATAAATCAATAAAATGATTGTGTGAATGAGACCTAAGCGATAGCCTTTATGGGGCTAATATACCTGTCCTGTGGCCAAACACAGAGCCTCCAAGTATTGGTATGAAATGGCTACAGGATTGTCTTTTCCTGACTGATTTTCATGACAAACCCACAGTCCACACATCCAAGCTTTCTGCTGCAGATTTTATCATTGTTCATTTACAAATTCACATCACAACCTGCATAATATGTTACATGCGGATTTATATTATATTATATTTATATATCCAAAGACTCAACAAAAAGACACAGATGATTTAAAAACATAGCAGAAAAAAAAGACCGCTGTATTTACCAACACCGGTCACAAAAGGAATGCACTTACAGGACACAGCAACCCCCCTGATAAAGGTGGAGACCACACCGGTAGACAATACTGATGAAACTATATAAGTACTCCCTACAGCAGGGGTCCCCAACCTGTGGCTCGGGAGCCACATGTGGCTCCTGGGTCCATGATGTGTGGCTCGCGGCTGTCATCCAGCAGGGTGCATAAGCACCAGATATAGCAATCTGCTATGAAGAGCAGGTCTCCAAAAGGTGACTTTTGTTAGTGGCCCCACATAGCGGAACAGGTCTTAATGGGGGTAAGGTAGGCACCTTTGGATCTTGTATAATGCCTCAGTGTGATTTCCGCTTTTGCTGTTATTATACCAGTAATGGAAGCTCTTGCAGCTCCCACCTCCTGTACAGCAGTGACTCCATGTGGCTTGTGACCCTCTTTCAGAGCTGAATGTGCCTTTCAAGGTCAGAAAGGTTGGGGACTAGGGATGATCGAATACTGCAATTATTCGACAACGCCCATATTCTCCGAATAGGTCACCGCTATTCGACTATTTGCGAATACTCGATGCACAATGTAAGTCTATGGGAAACCCGAATAGTTGCCGAATAGCGACTATTCGGGCTTCCCATCGACTTACATTGCGCATCGAATATTCGCATAGCGGCGACCTATTCGTCGGATATTCGCGAAGCCGAATATTGCCGGATATTTGTGATATTCGATCATCTCTATTAGGGACCTCTGCCTTACAGAGACAGATGCCTAATTTACAAAGCCAACATAGCGGTGCCTGGCTGCATCCTGCATAGAAATGGAAAGATGCGCAGTAAAATATAAATAATATGCATGAAGAATACGTAAATATTTTGGCCCAAATATGCAAGATCATAACCCACGTCAAGAGTCCTCTTCAATGTTGGCTTTGTAGGTTTAGGGTGCCTGTCACTTTTGGGGTACAGTTACAGTGCCTTGCGAAAGTATTCGGGAACCTTTAATTTTTCAACCTTTTCCCACAGTTCAGGCTTCAAACATAAAGATAAAAATTTTAATGTTCTGGTGAAGAATCAACAAGTGGGACACAATTGTGAAGGTGAATGAAATGTATTGCTTATTTAAAATTTTTGTAAAAAATAAAAAACTAAAAATTGTGGCGTGCAATATTATTCATCCCCTTTACTTTCAGTGCAGAAAACTCACTCCAGAGGTTCATTGAGGATCTCTGAATGATCCAATGTTGTAATAAATGACTGATGCTGATAAATATAATCCACCTGTGTGTAATCAAGTCTCCGTATAAATGCACCTGCTCTGTGATAGTCTCCGTGTTCTGTTTAAAGCACAGATAGCATCATGAAGACCAAGGAACACAACAGGCAGGTCTGTGATACTGTTGTGGAGAAGTTTAAAGCCGGATGTGGTTACAAAAAGATTTCCAAAACTTTAAACATCCCAAGAAGCACTGTGCAAGCGATCATATTGAAATGGAATGAGTATCATACCACTGCAAATCTACCAAGACCCGGCCGTCCATCCAAACTTTCATCTCAAACAAGGAGAAGACTGATCAGAGATGCAGCCAAGAGGCCCATGATCACACTGGGTGAACTGCAGAAATCTACAGCTGAGGTGGGAGAGTCTGTCCATAGGACAACAATCAGTCGTACACTGCATGAATCTGGCCTTTATGGAAGAGTGGCAAGGAGAAAGGCATAAGAGCAACTCACCCTGAACACACCATCCCCGCTGTCAAACATGGTGGTGAGTGACAGCATCATGGTTTGGGCCTGCTTTTCTTCAGCAGGGACAGGGAAGACAGTTAAAATTGATGGGAAGATGGATGGAGCCAAATACAGGACCGTTCTTGAAGAAAACGTGTTGGAGTCTGCAAAAGACCTGAGACTGTGACGGAGATTTGTCTTTAAACAAGACAATGATCCCAAACATAAAGCAAAATCTACAATGGAATGGTTCACAAATAAACGTATCTAGGTGTTAGAAGGGCCAAGTCAAAGTACAGACCTGAATCCAATCGAGAATCTGTGGAAAGAGCTAAAAACTGCTGTTCACAAACGCTCTACATCCAACCTCACTCAGCTCCAGCTGTTTTCAAAGGAAGAATGGGCGAGATTTTCAGTCTCTCGATGTGCAAAACTGATACACATACCCCAAGCGACTTGCAGCTGTAATCGCAGCAAAAGGTGGCGCTACAAAGTTACTAACTTAAAGGGGCCGAATAATATTGTACGCCCAATTTTCAGTTTTATTTTTTACAAATTTTTAAAATAAGCAATAAATATTGTTCACCTTCACAATTGTGTCCCACTTGTTGTTGATTCTTCACCATAAAATGTAAAATTTTTACCTTTTTATGTTTCAAGCCTGAAATGTGGGGAAAGGTTGAAAAATTCAAGGGGGCTGAATACTTTCGCAAGGCACTGTATATAGTGCTGGGCAGCCCACCTAATCTAATAGTGTGGGTGTCACTTTAGGATTACAATGCGGATGAGTTTTGATGGAAAGTAATCCACCTTGCTGCAGCTGTGATACGCTGTGGATTAAATCTGGAGTAAATGGGTATCACAGCCTTTTCGATGGCTATATTGCGGGCCGTAGTGTCCTACTGTGCATTTTCTTTAGCTCTTGTTCAAAATATCTATTTGCTTTAGTGACAACAGTCTTCCACTGACAAGGGGAATTGTAACACCACGTTGTCAATTGTTTCTTAGATTTCCACTCTAAATAAAGATTTTATAACCAAGGATGTTCTTATGAACATGGCTGCAAAAGGATGACATCAGTGGTCTTCGCCTATATCATATATCAGATTAGAAGCAAAGTTGAAGCAATAAGTACCAAAAAGTAACTGCAAGTGTCCTGTCACATCCCAGCTGATGGCAGAGGTTCCAGCCAGATCGCAGTGCGAGCGGCTGCAATGACAAGTCACTGTGTGTCCTCGTATTTCACCATCCATCCTGCTCGGGAGGGAGCTGTCACCGCGTAGAAGAGATGTGAATGTAACTCTGAGCATTTCTCCCCAAGGGCAGCTCACAAGCTTTATCTCCTTGAAAGGCCCACAGTGACTGTTTCATGTATCCTGCTCACATTTGTGAAGTACGAGACGCAGAAAGCTGGAATCAAAGAATTGTACCACACGTTGTCATCAGAGAGGGAGTTTTAGCGGCATTAATTGTGAGATACTACAGTTTAAAATGGGACAGATTGTGATGTAAACCGCTTTTTATTAGCAATGTCTATGCATTTGCACATTCTGCATTTTATTTGTCCCCTTTGCCTGATGTGAAATCTTTGTCGGTGGGTAAGTGGTTACTCGACACTGACATGTCACCCAGTAATCAGCCCTATAGCTGCATTCAGCCGTCGCTGCTGTGCCTCCACATTATTGGCGTCTTTGTAAATAACCTCATGTTCATCTTTATTTAATCCTTCGCAGATTTTTGATTTGATGGATGCCAAGGCAAGAGCAGACTGTATCAAAGAGATTGACCTCCTTAAGGTAAACACTTTTTGAAGCACCCCAAAGATTTGTTTGTAGAAAACGCTTTTTGTGTGAAATCTGAAGCTTTGATGATCTTGTTGTTACTTTCGTCTAGCCGAGACCCTTTTTCCAATGTGCCACATGAAGGCTTTGAACCACTTCGTTTTCACATCTCCTGTGAACTTGGCATCTTCTTAAATAAGGGAAGAAAGATGTTTACATCTTCGGATAAAACTGCATTAAAAGTCAATTTGCTGTTTCTTTATAACAAACACCGTGGGATTATATGCTACGCCCCAACTATGTTGCTATAAATGAAAGCTTGCATATGTGCTTTACTGATATTTATCCTGCATAATTATCTCTCCCATATCATAGTGGGGCGCTAATAGAACTATGATTCAATTACCATATATTATTAAATGTATCATTCTAAAGGAGCATAAAGGACTGGTCCTACAAAGCCACAAAAGTAAAAAAGTGGAAATATATCGTTATTCTTCTCATAATAAGCACTGATTAATAATATTACAGAGCTAATGCTTTTGAAGACGGACGATGATAAATACGATTCTTCGGACCCCATGCCATTGGCCTATTGTAGACTGCGTTCTCCCTGTTTACACAAGATGTCCTGCCATTTATGATTATGTATTAAGCCACATATACAGTATATGATCATATTTTGCCTACTGATTGCTGCTATGTTCACCCAGGCTAATAACTGAGAAACCAATTAACGGCTCATATCACAGGCTCTTTAAAAGCGGCTATATATCTCGTACTTTTTCTTTGAGAGAAAACATGTGAAGTTGATCATCCTGTTATAAATTACTGGATAGCGACTGGTAAAAATGCTCACTATTTTCATTTGTTTAATGATTTTAAATCTATTCCCTATGACAATAATAATAATAATAATAATACTGTTTATTATTATTATTATTATTATTATTATTATTATTATTATTATTATTATTATTATTATTATTATGTTTAACTGATAATGGGTCCTGGATCTCCAGAGTTGGGCCCTGCATATTGGAGTGTGCACTCCACCCTCTCTTCATTATCTATGGGAGTCTCTGGGAAAGCCAAGTACAGAATTTGGCTGTTCGTTAGTGCCAAATACAGCAGAGCAGAGGTTGAGTGTGCATACTTCTGCTCTACTGAAGTTGGGGCTCTGGAGAGTCCAGTTCTTGGGGCACAGTGCTATGTTCTTGGCATTGTTGAAAGCCCCAGAGGTCCACCTCCAGCAATGCGTGCCCTATGTCTAGGTGTTCATTTTAGAATCTGGGAATAGCAATCTATTAAGTTGAATTAGATTTGGGTTTAAAAAAAAAACCAAAAAAAAACCAACAGGTCCACATGATTGTCGCTATACAGCATATACAGTATAAATTTTTCATCCAAAGAGCTGGCACTGCACAAGGATGAAAATTGTGTGACATAAATTACTGCAAAGTCTCTTAAGGAAGAAACTGAAAAGGAGTGTCTCAAGTCCATTTACACGAGCCAATAGGAAAATGATGCACTAACAGCTGACATTGCACCTTGAAAGGCTTATTTTAAATATTGGCTGTTACCAGAGTGAGCCATGTAATGACAGTCAGTCTCCTCTCCATGATGCATATGTCTCTCACTGGCAACACCCCCTTTCATTTAAAATAATCTCTGGAGGCAGATTCTCAGGGAAAACAGTGTCCGGCACATAGATCTTAATTGCTCAAGATCTTAACAGCTCATTTGTATATTAAGAAAAACGCAGATTTCTCTGGACTTAGACATTGGGTCGCAGATATCAAGGTATCATTTAGCTCAGCTTCCTCGGACCTGCATACCTATATAGACGTGTTAGGAGGGTTGGTCCTAGTAACAGATTCCCATTAAGCTTTATTAACTTTTATGGATTTTTAGGTGTACAGGGTAGAAATGGTGACCAGTATACTGTATGTCATACACCCTTATATTCACCTTTACTCTCTTTCGGGTTTATTTATTTTTTGTAACATATGCCTATAAGCGCTTCTGAAGGTTATTGTGACAGTCTGACATTTTAGCTTTTACATAGCTATTTTGACAGTTTAATGATATGTTAGATAAAGACCTTTCTGTTTGCACTGGATTTGGTGATGCCTTCTCTATCCTGCCCATATTCAGCGTAAATCAGTGCGTCAGGGCTTTTTATCCTGTCCTATGTAGAATAATGTGTCATCTGCACCAATGCACTTGTGTATATTCTACATAGAGCAGGGGTTTGTTTTTTTGTTTGCATCTTTTTACTTTAGGTGAATTTTAAGGGAGCCTGTCAGGTGCAATATGCACCCAGAACCACGAGCAGTTATATGTGCATATTGCTAATCCCTGCCTAACTGTCCCTGTATACAGTAGCATAGATAAAGGGTTCTTTAGAAAAAATATTTCTAAAGATCTTTTATCGTATGCTAATGAGCGAGGGGACTAGTCCCAAGGGTGTTACTTCCTTTGGCTAGTTGGCTCAATTAGCATGTTGGTACACCCCTGTGGGCGTGCTA
Organism: Anomaloglossus baeobatrachus; assembly: GCF_048569485.1. Taxonomy (NCBI): domain Eukaryota; kingdom Metazoa; phylum Chordata; class Amphibia; order Anura; family Aromobatidae; genus Anomaloglossus; species Anomaloglossus baeobatrachus. The sequence continues at coordinate 160,405,412 of NC_134360.1, read as the reverse complement.
TCATGCTAATGAATGCACAGTGTCACAGGATGATCTCACTCACCTCTCCATCGCCGCTCGACGTTGGATGTCGGTTCAGTGCGCATAACCCCGGAGTTTGGGTCATGTGCACTACTTCAATTTGAAGCCAGGACGCGTACACCAGTCTTCATAGTGCGCATGACCCAAACTGCGGGGTCATGCGCACTGAGCCGAAATCCAGTGTCGGGTGGCTGAGAGGTGAGAGAGATCATCCTTTGACGCTGCACATTCATTAGCATCTTGGCACACCTACAGGGACGTACTAACATGCTAATGGAGCCGACTAGCCAGGGGAACTAACGCCCAAGGGACTAGTCCCCTCCCTCATTAGCATAAGATAAAAGATCCTTAGAAATACTTTCTCTAAAGATCTCTTTATCTATGCTACTAGATACAGGGAGGGTTAGTCAGGGATTAGCAATATACACCCAGAACTGCTCGTGATTTTGAGTAGGTGAACAGAATTTTATATAGAAGCCATTTTTTGAGGAGACTGTAGATTGTCATTCAAAAACGTCTTTTATTTTACAGAAAATATGTCACACAGAGTTACTGAGCTCATTTACTGTCATAGGGGTTGTATTATTTTTCTTTGTCGGGTAACAAAACTGGGCAATTGATCCTCCTAACCAAACAAAAAAGGATTGCACTGTGCGCACAACCCCTTGATAGTAAAACGTCCTATATAAAATAGCATTTAACAGTGACCTGTTGTAGATCTAAAATATAACTTATTTTTCTGAGATAGAAAAAATGATTTATCTCCTAAAGAAGAGAACCATAAAAGTTTTAATGTTAAGAAATATAGTTTATTAAAAATGGCATAAAAGGATTTTTATGGAAAAATAAAAATTGTGATGAAGGGTGCCTCACTGAAGGGGACCTCAGACAACCCAGTTAAATATATATACACTCACAAAGGCAAAGATCATGGGGGAAAGAATTACACATTAATAGTAGTAACTGACCATGTAAGACTAGTGCTTACCTGGTTACATATAATGTGTCAATTATTTTACCCTTAGTACAACCATGCTGATAATACAATCATAAGAGTGATAATCGGCTGTTATATAGTTATTATTATATTCCCATCTCCAAGATCCTATCCTATTATGTAGTAGGTGTAGTAATAATAATAACAAATACCTCCAATTAGAAATGTCGTATAGTTCTCCTGATGTAGACATGTCTCCTACCTCATGTGTAGGGCATTGCAGCTTAGTTAGTTCATAAAGGCTCATAGATACCTGTCACTATATGAGTGGATGTAACCATGAATACCTAAGCTGCAAGGCCCTGCACATGTGGTAAGAGACATTACTATCTGAGGAGTAGAGATGCGCACACCTGAAAAGTAAAGTTTTGTGTTCGTTTGGTGTTCATACTGAACACGGACTTAACAAAAAAAAACAGTGGCCGACTTTGGGTGCCTTACATATGCTAACCAATCAAACTAGCATTGCTGTGGTCATGTACGGCCTCAGCCCGATGCGAGTCGCTTGCAGTGTTAGAATGGCTCTCACTGGGGGTAATAACAGTGTGATCGGATGTAGTGTGTACCAAAAAAAAGGAAAGACCCCCAACCGCCCTCCACCAGAAATGATCTGTCCATGGCTGGCTGCATGTTGACTGAGACTCGAACTGCCCAATTAGTGACTTCCAATGGGATTCAGGTCAAGTTTGTGTACCAATATATAAAAACTCACCTCTATTAACCCATGTACCAGGTGCCGTGATCCTCAAACCCAATGCACGTTTCATTCGTCTGCTTCTTCTGGGAGCGTGTCTAAACTGGATGGACCATTGCCTTAAGTGTATGAGTCACCAATAGGAACCGAATCAATCAATAAGCTGTAATTGTAACCACCAATAATGGTGGTTAATCAATCAATAAGCTGTAATTGTAACCACCGTACTAAAGGTAAAAGGGGAAGAGACAAAGTAAATAAAAATACAAAAATGAGTGTAAAAGAGAACAGAGAAATTATATATATATAATATATATATATATATATATATATATATATATCTCACTAATGGGGACAGTCCCTAAATAACGTGGGAACAAAGGCTGAGTGAAATGACCAAATGAGATAAGATAGATACTCAAGACGTGCCATGGTGTAAAAGACAATGACATAAAAATATTACTAGTGCTCCTTTATTTACCATACATATCCAAAGTAAATGTGCAATCAGTAAATATAGATTTAAATAGTAGTGTAATATCACATTGTGCGAAGCCCCAAATTACCTAGGTTTTATAATGGATGCCATGAAAGAAAAGTGTCTGACTGTTTAACTACAATGGTGGATGTCATAATTGATTATGTAAATATTAGTCTTGTCTTGTAAGTAACTCGTATATAAAGTGCTGCCAATGAGATAAAAAAGAACCCTCATATCCCATCACAATATTCATTTTCCTAGATAACAATGAGCCAAATATAGGGTTATTAGGTTGCTACATAATAAAAACAAAATAAAATATTTTCATAATGACTCTTTATACCAAGAAAAGTGCATTAAAGGGAACCTACCAGGTGCAATGTGCACCCAGGACCACGAGCAGTTCTGGGTGTATATTGCTAATCCCTGTCTAAGGCTATGTGCGCACGTGTGCGTAATTCATGCAGTTACGCTGCGCTTTGTAGCGCAGCGTAACTGCATGAGTCCTGCGTCCCCTGCACAGTCTATGGAGATTGTGCAGGGGCCGTGCGCACGTGGCGTCTTAGAGCGCAGCGCTTCGGCTGCTGCCCGAAGCGTGCGTTCTAAGAAGTGACTTCTTCTTCCGTGCGGTTTGCCGGCAGCCCCTGCTCTGTCTATGGCAGGAGCTGCAGGCAGAGCGCACGTTCTCTGCCGGCACCATGCGCTTCAGAACGGAGCTTTTCAGCTGCGCTCTGAAGCGCACCTTTTAGGTGCAGTGCAGAGCGCACACGTGCGCACATAGCCTAACGTCCCTGTATATAGTAGCACAGATAAAGGGATCTTTAGAAAAAGTATTTCGAAAGATGTACTAACATGCTAATGAATGCGCAGCGATGCGCACATACCTCACTCTTGATGGCGACTGACAGAGTATGGATGCGGAGTGTACATGATGAGTCCTCAGCACTTCCAGTCATGTACACTGTACATCACTGAAGCCAGGAAGCTTACACCCAGTATCAGTTTAGTGAGCATGATCGGAAGCCTCGGGTACTCCGGATACTGTGCATCCATCCTCCACCGGCCACCATGAACAGTGAGGTATGTGTGTGTTACTGCGTATTCATTAGCATGTTAGTACGTCCACAGGGGCGTGCTATCATGCTATGCGGGCCGACTAGCTAAGGGGAGAAACTCCCTTGGGACTAGTCCCTGCGCTCATTGGCATACAGTAAAAGATCTTTAGAATTACTTTTTCAAATATTTTTATGTATGCTAGAGTATAAAGGAACAGTTAGACAGGGATTAGCAATATACACCCAGAACTGCTCGTGGCGCTGGGTGCATATTGCACCTGACAGGTTCCCTTTTTAAACAAAAAACAGTCTCAAGTCTATAGAAGTCAAAGATTAGGTATAGTCAAAATTAGGTAGGTTTTTTTTTTTTTTTTTTTTTTACGGAAATAATTGAGTCCCACTTTCAGCAGATTAAGTATGGCTCTGGACATAATCGTAAATGAATTCTCAACATTCTTAATACAAGAGCAATCTGGAAGCTGGACTTTTCTTGATGTAGGGGGCGACATAAAGTTCATAGATCTACCAATGTGATAGATGACATGTACTTCATAGACCCATCTACATGGATTCTGTAAGAGGTGATCTTCAGAGTTCATTTTGGGATAGATGACATCCATTAGTATGGTGGACTGCATGCCAGTTCCTAATACAGAAAACAAAGGCATAAGAGGTATATATAAAATTAATCATACAAACAACCCCAATCCCTACCCAAAAAAGATGACTCCAAATTAAAGAAAGGACCCAGACACAAAATTTTAATTTATTCCTGATGGTGTCAGTGTTGCCAATCTGAAGATCCATCTACTTTCCATTTGGGTCAGGACTTTGCACAAATCACCTCGCCTAGACCCCCAAATCAACCTAAAAGAAAAATGGCAAGCCTAAGTGATGAGCGCTCAAGGTGGCGCTCCATAGGCAGCTAATATTGTCTTCAGGTGGATTGATATTTATTTTAAAGGTAACAAACTGATTAATCTGTTTTCTGTTTACTTGTTCTCACTCGGTCTGTCATTTCACTAATTTACTTAAACAATTTTTTTTTCAGCAACTGAACCATCCAAATGTAATAAAATACTATGCATCATTTATTGAAGATAATGAATTGAACATAGTCTTGGAACTTGCCGATGCTGGGGACCTATCTAGGATGATAAAGGTAATTTTTATTTTTTTTTGCCAATACAAAGGACTGGCACATGACTTATTTTTTCCAAAGACAAGTAAGGACCAGGGGGCATTGTCTGTGAGTGGGAAAAAAAAGCGATTCCGGCAGCTAAATAGGGAAGGGTTATTTACAGTTAGAGCAGTCAAGACTGAACTACCCTACCACAAGAGGTAGTGATGGCAGTCACTATATCAGTGGTGGAGGAAGGTTGAACTTGATGGACCTAGGTCTTTTTTCCACCTATGTAATGATGAGCAAAATAGTAACACTATTTTGAACTTTTTACTTCTCAGGCTCCATATCTCACCATCCACTACAGCTTTGAGGGCTCTTACACACTAGGGTATAAATCAGATGAGTGTAATGCGATAAAAAAAAAATCACATTCCAATTGGACCAATGTTATTCTATGAGGCTGTTTTGATCTGCGATTTTGTCAGTGAGTTTCTCATCACTCAAACCCATACAAGTCTATGGGTACGTGTGAAACATCAGACTACACTTGCGTCAGTGTGCAGTGTGATATACGCAGAGACTGCCAGTGCAAAAAATGTAGAGATTACGCTCACTCTTTTCCGCACCTCTGATTTGATCAAAGGATCGCATCACTGTTGCATGGCAATCAGCTCACACTCTTGCATGAGAAGCCATACGCTCATCTGGCCCTGGCCTGCAAGTGAGACTACAATCATTTTATAAACAATCATCTTAGCTCTCGCCTACTTAAGTTTGATTTACAACTACTTAGCATATGATTAGTTATGCAGATTCTTGTCATATCACAGCATTGTTATTGTTTTGCTCCTGGCGGTGGAAAAATCTTCCTTCCTGTATGCTACAAATTACCACCTGTTCTCATATTCCCTAATGGCTCAATGCGTTATTAGATTGATTCCCAAGCAAAAAAATCATTGGTTTGATTCGTGGAGCAGCCATGAAGACAATTTCGCAAGACAAGAGAAACCGCGTCATCCAGCTCTCCGATAAGGGTCTCTCTAGCTAAAAAAATTGCCAAACTGCATCATGTGAATGCCATGGTAGTTGGAGGAATATGAAATGAAGTCCATCAATCTATTCAAAAGTCAAGAGGTGGACGTCCAGGCAAAAAGTCAGTCCACAAGTCTGTTCGTCACAAGGTCTATCAGTCCTAACTCAAGAAGCAAAGCAGTGGAGGTGGCTCGTATGCTTTGTAATGGTGGGATCAGACGTCCATGCAAGCATTATGCTACACACATTACACAGGTCTGGAATGTGGTCCGAAGAAAGATGAGGAAGCCTCAACTTCAATTTCTTTATAAGAAACGCTGGCTTGCATTTGTAAAACAGTACAAAAAGTGGATAGTAAAAGTTTGGAAACAGGTGATTTGGAACAATGAGATGAAAGTCAATAGACTAGACTCCGATGGGTGCAAATGGGTCTAGAAGACCTAAGGTAAATAAAAGGCTAATGGATAGAGAAATTGAAGAAACTGTCAAGTTTGGTGGAGGAAGCCTGATACGGGGTTATTTCACAGCCAAAGGCGTTGGATACTTGACCAGGATTGATGAGTCTCCAATGCTGAGCTATCGGTGAGTATCCTAAAAGATGAGTTACTTTGCACACTCAAGTACTATGGATATCAGAAGGACAACAGTGTTCCAGCAGGACAATGACCCAAAGCATACGTCGAAATTGGTAAATAAATGGTTTGGTGACAATGAATTAGAGTTGTTGGATTGGCCCACACAGTCCCCAGACCTCAACCCAATTGAACACTTATGGGTAGAGTTGAAGAAAAAGCTGTATACATTCCCAAGTGAGTCCGACCAGTATCCGCCAACATTGGGAATGTGTAGGAGAGTGTTGGTATCAGATTTTGTTTGAGACATGATTGAATTTGATAGAGTGCATGCCTAGAAAATAAAAATTAGAATTTTAGGAGCAAAACAGTAACAATGCAGTGACATAACAAGAATCTGCATAACTAATCATATGCTAAATAATTGCAAGTTAAATTATTTATGAGAGAGCCAAGATGATTGTCTACAAAAAATGGTAGTTTAACCCCTTCACGACCGCGGGCAGTAAAATTACGTCCTATTTTTACGTGACTTAACGACCAGGGACGTAATTTTTATGCCTAAAGTTCATTTGATTGCTGTGGCCATAGCAACGGCTTTCAAATGATGTCCCCTGCTGTTTCTTACAGCAGGGGACCTTTGCTTCACCCCAGGGGGGGTGGCATCGCCACCCCCAATCGACGATCGATGTGATTGGTTGTTCAAATCTGAACCGCCAACCACATCTTTCGCACTGATTTCGGTAAAAATAATGCCGGAAATAGTGCGATACTGTGAGATCCAGCTATGAGATGCCGTAGCAGGTACAGCAGATCATCTCAAACATGCCGCCCCCAGCCCCTGCAGCACTGATTGGAGCGATTGCGCGTCAAAGCACGATCGCTGCAATCAGTGTGCAGTGGGGCGGTTTGATTTGCAGGTGGCCGCCCTCCCCAGGCCTGTGCTGGTCTGGGGACCCTCCCCCAACATGTCTGCAGCGTGCAGCACTGGCTGGTACTAGTGGTACCACGCCACCGCTGCTGCTGCCGCTGCTGTCACGTTGAGCAGGAGCGGTGAGTATTGTGCTCACCTTGCAGCCCCTGCGCGCTCTTGTGATTGCTCCTGCGCGCTCCCGTAATGGCCCCTGTCCGTGCCCCCCTGGGATCTGCCCCCCCGACATCCCGATCTGCCCCCCCGACATCCCGATCTGCCCCCCGCCATCCCAATCTGCCGGCCTCCCCCGTGATCTCTATTCTGCAGCTCCTCCGGTATCTCCCTCCTCCTCTGCTCTCCCCCTCTGCTCTCCCCCTCCCCCTCTGCTGTTTCCCCGACGTCCCCTTACCGGTCTTCACCGGGTCCTCCGAGGTCTTCACTGGCCCGATCACATCTGCCTCCATCGCTGGGTCCTTCTTCCTGGGTCTTCTGCTGAGCTGTCCAACTTCCTGCCTGCTACTCCTGTAAAGCTGTTCCTCCTGCTAATCCTCTGGGTACTGTGAGTATAACTTTTTTCTTTTTTTCCTCTATCCCCTGTCCATTTTTACACCTCATGGGTCCGTGCGTCCCGCCGAGCGCTGATCAGGGATGCACATAACGGATCGGCATCCCTGCTCAATTTTTGGCGTGACAAAAAGCATCGGGGATACGGAAAAAAAAGTCACGCCAAAAATTGAGCAGGGATGCCGATCCGTCATGTGCATCCCTGATCAGCGCTCGGCTGGACGCACGGACTGATGCGATACAAAAAGCGTCGGGGATACGGGAGAAAAAGTATCGCATCTGTCCCTGCTCAATTTTTGGCGTGACTTTTTTTTTTTCCCTTATCCCCAGCGCTTTTTGTATCTCATCCGACCGTGCCTCCTGCAGCGGCCGATCAGTGCACTGCGTCTGTGCGTTTGAAAAGTCAAATGACGCTCCTTGTCTTCTGAGCCCCACCATGCGCCCAAACAATTGATTTCCACCACATATGAGGTATCTGCGTACTCGGGAAAAATTGCACAATACGTTTTATGGTGCATTTTTTACTGATACCATTGTAAAAAGAAAAAAAAAAGCTACCTTGTTGCTGCAAAATTTAAAAAAAAAAAAAAAAAAAAAAATTTTCACTGCTCAATGTTATCAACTTTCAGTGGAGCCCCTGGAGGTACAAGGGGCTCACTAAACATCTAGATAAATTCCTTGAGGGGTCTAGTTTCCAAAATGGGGTCACTTGTGGGGGAGCTCCACTGTTTAGGCACCTCAGGGGGTCTCCAAACGTGACATGGTATCCGCTAATGATTCAAACAAATTTTGCTGTCAAATGGTGCTCCTTCTCTTCTGAGCCCCGCCATGCGCCCAAACAATTACTTTCCACCACATATGAGGTATCGTCGTACTCAGGAAAAAATGCACTATAAATTTCATGGTGTATTTTTTCCTGATACCCTTGTGGGAAAAAAAGCTACTTAGTTTAAGCAACAGTTTTGTGGTAAAAAAAAAAAAACAAATTCTTTTAACAGCTCAACTTTATAAACTTCTGTGAAGCCCCCAGGAGTTCAAAGTGCTCACCAAACATCTAGAAAAATTATTTGAGGGCTCTAGTTTCCAAAATGGGGTCACTTGTGGGGGAGCTCCATTGTTTAGGCACCTCAGGGGGTCTTCAAACCCGACATGGCGTCCGCTAATGAGTGCAGCTAATTTTGCGTTCAAAAATTCAAATGGCGCTCCTTCCCTTTCGACCTCTGCCGTGCACCCAAACAATTGATTTTTACCCCATATGGGGTATCAGTGTACTCAGGAGAAAATGCACAATAAATTGTAGGGTGCACTTTCTCTTTTCTCCCTTGTGAAAATGAAAATGTTATGGCTAAAGTAACATTTTTGTGTTTAAAAAGTAAAATTTTCATTTTTTCCTTCCACATTGCTTTGGTTCCTGTGAAACACCTAAAGGGTTAATAAACTTATTGGATGTGGTTTTGAGCAGTGTGAGGGGTGCAGTTTTTAGAATGGGGTCACTTTTGGGTATTTTCTGTCACCTCGGCCTCTCAGTCACTTCAAATGTGATGTGGTCCCTAAAAAAATTATTTTGTCAATTTTGTTGGAAAAATTAGAAATTGCTGATGAACTTTGACCCCTTCTAACTTCCTAACGAAAAAAAAATTTCTTTCGAAAATTGCGCTGATGGAAAGTAGACAAGTGGGAAATGTTATTTCGTAACTATTTCGTGTGACATATCTCTCAGATTTATGGGCATAAATCTTCAAAGTTTGAAAATTGCGAAATTTTCAAAATGTTCGCACAATTTCCTAAATTTTCACAAATAAACGCAAAAAGTATCGGCCTAAATTTACAACTGACATGAAGTACAATATGCCACGGAAAAACAATGTCAGAATCCCCAGGATCCTTTTGAAGCGTTCCAGAGTTATAACCTGTCAAAGTGACACTGGTCAGAATTACAAAAAATGTCCCGGTCAATAGGGTGTTTTAGTGGCCGGGGGTGAAGGGGTTAATATTCTAAACTGCAGTGGATGGTGAGATATAGAACCTCAAAGTCAAAAGTTTAGAACATTGTTACCTTGTTGCTTGTCAGTGTAAAACAGACTCAGAAGAGAGCAATAAAGATAAATAACCTAATAGTCACTATAATATCATAAGGACCCGTATGTAAGTATGTAAAAAAGATGCAATTAATCAAATGACATTTCTTTTCCATGCGGTGCCATTGCTGACCGCATGAAATGGGAAGGGATTTTCTTTAAATAACACCCTTTTATAGTCACCTGTCTGCTGGTCATTTGTTTAATGAATAATTAAACTTACCTGTGATTTGAATTTTTGTTAATTAAGCGGGCTTTACACGCTACAATTTATCTAACGATGTGTCGGCGGGGTCACGTCGTAAGTGGCGCACATCCGGCATCGTTAGTTACATTGTAGCGTGTGAAACCTCCTTGCGATTTAACTAATAAACGTTGATCGCATGCACGTCGTTCAAAACCTAAAATTTGAACGTCGGGTTGTTCAATGTTCCCGAGGTATCACACATCGCAGTGTGTGACACCCCGGGAACGATGAACTGCAGCTTACCTGCGTCCCGCGGCTCCCGCCGGCAATGCGGAAGGAAGGAGGTGGGCGGGATGTTTACGTCCTGCTCATCTCCGCCCCTCCGCTTCTATTGGCCGGCTGCAGCGTGACGTCGCTGTGACGCCGAACGTCTCTCCCACTCCAGGAAGTGGATATTCGCCCCCCACAGCAAGGTCGTATGGAAGGGTAAGTGCGCGTGACGGCAAATAATCGTTTGTGCGACACGATCAACAAATTGAACGTGCCGCACATACGATGGGGGCGGGTCACATCGCATACGATATCGTATGTGATATCGTAAGGTGTAAAGCAGGCTTTAGAATTTTGTGACTGAATCCAGCTCACCCACGTCTGACCTCACCGTGCCTCAGACTCTGATCCGGCCCTGCCCTGGCCGCACAGCAATGAAAATGAAGAAGATGATCCAGCTGAGTGATCAGGTGATTTATTCAGTGCACTTCACATAAAGCATATGGTCGTGGTTAACGCGTTTCTGGCTTAACGCCCTTAATCATAACCATTATTTTATACTGTTATATTATAGAATATATATAGAGATAGAGATAGATATATTTATTTATATTTTACAGTGCCTACAAGTAGTATTCAACCCCCTGCAGGTTTACACATTCGGAATTGACTTGGCATTGTGATATTTGGACTGTAGATCAGCCTGGAAGTGTGAAATGCACTGCAGCAAAAAAGAATGTTATTTCTTTTTTTATTTTTTTTTTTAAATTGTGAAAAGTTTATTCAGAGGGTCATTTATTATTCAACCCCTCAAACCACAAGAATTCTGTTTGGTTCCCCTAAAGTATTAAGAAGTATTTCAGGCACAAAGAACAATGAGCTTCACATGTTTGGATTAATTATCTCTTTTTCCAGCCTTTTTTGACTAATTAAGACCCTCCCCAAACTTGTTAACAGCACTCATACTTGGTCAACATGGGAAAGACAAAGGAGCATTCCAAGACCATCAGAGACAAGATCATGGAGGGTCACTAGGCTGGCAAGGGGTACAAAACCCTTTCCAAGGAGTTGGGCCTACCTGTCTCCACTGTTGGGAGCATCATCGGAAGTGGAAGGCTTATGGAACTACTGTTAGCCTTCCACGGCCTGGACAGCCTTTGAAAGTTTACACCCGTGCCGAGGCCAGGCTTGTTCGAAGAGTCAAGGCTAACCCAAGGACAACAAGGAAGGAGCTCCGGGAAGATCTCATGGCAGTGGGGACATTGGTTTCAGTCAATACCATAAGTAACGTACTCCACCGCAATGGTCTCTGTTCCAGACGAGCCCGTAAGGTACCTTTTACTTTCAAAGCGTCATGTCAAGGCTCGTCTACAGTTTGCTCATGATCACTTGGAGGACTCTGAGACAGACTGGTTCAAGGTTCTCTGGTCTGATGAGACCAAGATCAAGATCTTTGGTGCCAACCACACGTGACGTTTGGAGACTGGATGGCACTGCATACGACCCCAAGAATACCATCCCTACAGTCAAGCATGGTGGTGGCAGGATCATGCTGTGGGGCTGTTTCTCAACCAAGGGGCCTGGCCATCTGGTCCGCATCCATGGGAAGATGGATAGCACGGCCTACCTGGAGATTTTGGCCAAGAACCTCCGCTCCTCTATCAAGGATCTTAAGATGGGTCATCATTTCATCTTCCAACAAGACATCGACCCAAAGCACACAGCCAAGAAAACCAAGGCCTGGTTCAACAGGGAAAAAATCAAGGTGTTGCAGTGGCCTAGTCAGTCTCCTGACCTTAACCCAATTGAAAACTTGTGGAAGGAGCTCAAGATTAAAGTCCACATGAGACACCCAAAGAACCTAGATAACTTGGAGAAGATCTGCATGGAGGAGTGGGCCAAGATAACTCCAGAGACCTGTGCCGGCCTGATCAGGTCTTATAAAAGACGATTATTAGCTGTAATTGCAAACAAGCGTTAGTCCACAAAATATTAAACCTAGGGGTTGAATAATAATTGACCCACACTTTTATGTTGAAAATTTATTAAAATTTAACTGAGCAACATAACTTGTTGGTTTGTAAGATTTATGCATCTGTTAATAAATCCTGCTCTTGTTTGAGGTTTGCAGGCTCTAACTTATTTGCATCTTATCAAACCTGCTAAATCTGCAGAGGGTTGAATACTACTTGCAGGCACTGTATGTGTTCTATAATATAACAGTATAACATAATGGTTATGATTAAGGGCGTTAAGCGAGAAACGCGTTAACCACGACCATATGCTTTGTCTGAACTGCACTGAATAAATCACCTGATCACTCAGCTGGATCATCTTCTTCATTTTCAGGCTTTAGAATATTGTATTCTAAACTTTAGTTTTGCTCCTAAGACTTTCACTGGCGTGTACTCATTTTCCCAGCATGATCTTGAATGAATGCTAGGAAAATCCCTTTTTTTTTTTTTGCAAAATAACAAATCCTGTTAGGAATCAATGGCTCAACAATTGCTTTTCGAAATTAATTACCGTATTTTTCGCTTTATAAGACGCACTTTTGTTCCCCCAAATTTTGGGGTAAAGTAGGGGGTGAGTATTATAAACTGAATATACGGATTATATACTGCAGGGTCCAGGGGAGGTGGGATGGATGGTGAAGCTGCGGGAGGGAGCCTTTGATCTCCTGCTCATATAATATGCACAGCCGCTGTCCATCACCGTGGTGCTGAAACTGCACCGCGGCGATGGGCTGGGGGAGCTGCGCATATTATATCTGACTGTGCCCCTTTGATGGCACATGCACCCCTTCCTGTGTTAGCTATGGCCCCCATGCTGCTGCCCATAGTAAAATAAAAAAAACTCTTTACTTACCCCCTTCAGCGTGTCTCCCCGGTTTCCCTCCTGGTGCTGTGATCATGCACGCAGAGATGTTACTCTGCTGTGCCGATCACATGACCGGGACCGTGAACCAGGAAATGCAGGCAGGAGGCCGGAGCTCAACCCCAAGGAGGGGGACACGAGGGAGCACAGCGCTGGAGAAGGTAAGGAAAGAGTTTATTTTACTAAAAGCAGCAGCATGGGGGCGATATCTAACACAGGGTGATGTGTGCCAGCCACAGGGGGCTATATTCAATATAAGGTGGCCATATCCAGATTAAGGGGGCTAATTTTAGGATGGCACGGCTATGGGGGACATATACTCTATATGATTTGTTAGATGGACACTGGCATTATAAGACGGACCCCATTTATTAAAAATAAATTCTCTATTCATTCACCAAATTTGGGGATGCGTCTTATAATCCAGTGCGTCTTATAAAGCGAAAAATACAGTAATCCCCTCCCAACGTTCACCGTACATTTACAACACAATTTCTAATTCAGATGTATGGCATGAGTTTACAAGCTGTCAACACCATGCATGGCAAATGCTGGCTATATGAGAGGTATGGATTTGGGCGCCCATTCAACTCTTTCCTCAATGAGTTCCACCTCCCTGCCTCTGAGGCCATTGTCGCTTGCCAGCGGCCTGCCATTGCAACGAAGTACCTCCTAGAAGGCCGCCTTCTCACATCACCACCATCTTTTTTTTACTTCTGAACTGAAGCCAAAGGCTGAGCCTTCATAGAAGTGGAGCAATATGTGGTACAAGTGATCAAACAATTGTAGGTTCAAGTTTCCTGTGACCTTCTTTTTTTTTTTTTTTTCTTTCTAATATTTATTTTAACGTTTGAAAACCCATAAGTTTTAATTAAAACCCCTTCCCTTTGCCCAAGGCAAAAACAAATCGAAACATAAATTTAACTTCACAGTATAAAATTATTTAACCAGCATGTTCAACCCCAAAAAATGAAATAAGAAACAATCAAAATCTCAGTGGTAGCACAAAATATCAATGAAAACAACTGCATACCAGGCAAAAATAAAGAAGCTCTCTTAACCCCTTAACGACCGCAGGCAGTAATATTACGTCCTAGCGGTCAGTGTTACTGCCGGCAGCTTTCAGCGATCGGCGCACATCCCAGCTTTTTTTTTTTTTACAGCTGAGATGTGTGCCTGCTAGACACGAGCAGAATTGTTATCTGCCCGTGCAGTTTAACCCCTTAAATGGCGCTGTTAATATGTGACAGCGCCATTATAAGGGCATCGGCAGTAAACTTTTACTCACTGGCAGATACCAGAAGTCACGTGACGTGATCACGTGACTTCCGGTGGTTGTCATGGTAGCACAGGGTCATGTGATGACTCCTGTAGCCCACATGACTCACTGTTTCACCCGACCCAGAGCTGGTTGAGAAATTATTATTTATTTATAGAGCACCAATAATTCCATAGTGTTGTACATGAGAAGGGGTTACATACAGAATACATACCCAAGTTACAGTAGACAGACTAGTACAGAGGGAAGAGGGAACTATTCTTGCGGGCTTACATTCTATAGGATTTTGGGGAGGAGACAGTAGGTGGGGTGTAGATTGGTAGCTTGCAAGGGTAGCAGATAGTCTGACGTGTTGAGACAGCGAGTTCCAGAAGACTGGAGATGCTCAGGAGAAGTCTTGGAGTCGGTTGCGTGAGGAGCAAACGAGAGAGGATGAGAAAAGGAGATCTTGGGAGGACCGGAGGTGACGTGTTGGAGTGTAGTGGGAGATTAGTTCGGAGATATACGGAGGAGACAGATTATGCACAGCTTTGTAGGTCAGTGTTAGTAGTTTGAATTGGATGCGGTGGAAGATTGGGAGAAAGTGGAGGGACTTCCAGAGAGGAGATGCGGGGTGGTATTGAGGAGAGAGGTGGATCAGACTGGCAGCAGAATTAAGGATGGACTGGAGAGGGGCGAGCGTGTTAGCAGGGAGGCCACAAAGAAGGATGTTACAGTAATTGAGGCGGGAGATTATGAGGGCATGCATTAGCATTTTTGTAGATTGCGAGTTGAGGAAAGGACGGATTCTGGAAATATTTTTGAGTTGAAGATGGCAGGAGGTAGGGATTGGATGTGTGGTATGAAGGACAAGGCAGAGTCAAAGGTCACTCTGAGGCAGCGAACTTTGGGTACTGGCGAGAGCCTGGTGTTATTTATTGTAATAGATCAGGTGGAGAGTGTAGGTGAGATGGGGGAGAGATGATCAGTTCAGTTTTGGCCACATTGAGCTTTAAGAAGCGAGAGGAGAAAAAGGAGGATATAGCAGATAGACACTTTGGGATTCTGGAGAGCATAGATGTGACATCTGGGCCAGAGAGGTAGATCTGAATATCATCGGCATATTGGTGGTACTGGAAGCCATGGGACTTTGAGTTGTCCCAGGCCAAATGTGTAGATAGAAAAAAGTAGGGGTCCCAGGACAGAGCCTTGAGGGACGCCAACAGAGACATGGCGGGATGAAGAGGTTGTGTGGGAGTCACTAAAAGTGCGGTTGGAAAGGTATGAAGAGATCCAAGAGAAGGTGAGATCTCTGACACCAAGGGAAGCGAGGATCTGTAATAGGAGGGAGTGGTCGACAGTATCGAAGGCTGAGGACAGGTCTAGAAGTAGGAGTATGGAGAAGTGCTTGTTAGCTTTGGCAGGAAGTCATTCGTGATTTTAGTGAGGGCAGTTTCGATAGAATGATGAGGACGGAAGCCGAACTGTTGGTTGTCATAGAGAGAGTTAGATGAGAGATGGGAGGAAAGTTCAGCATGGATTGGACATGCTGTTCCAGGAGTTTTGAGGTGAACGGGAGTAGTGCTATGGGGCGGTAGCTGCTAGTAGAGGTTGGGTCGAGGGAAGGTTTCTTTAGAATAGGTGTGACTGTTGCATTTTTAAGGGCAGAGGGGAAGGTACCAGTCGTTAAGGATAGGTTGAAAAGATGGGTTAAGGCTGGAATAAGGATAGTGGCGAGGTTGGGGAGGAGATTGGATGGGGTCAAGTGCGCAGGTGGTGAGGTGCGCTTTTGAGAGAAGACGTGCAAGCTCTTCTTCAGTGATGGTGGAGAGGAAGTTTATGGGGGAGGGGCAGAGGTCTGTTATGTGAAGGGGTTGTGGTGACTGAGCAGAGAAGACTTGCCTTATTTGGTCTTTTTTTTTTTTTCTTTGAAATAAGTGGCAAAGTCTTCTGCAGAAATGAGGGAGATTGGAGGGGGCAGTGGTGGGCGAAGGAGGGAGTTGAAAGTATTGAATAACTGGGGTTATGTGTTAAAGAGGATATGAGGTTTCTGAAGTAATCCTGTTTAGTGGAGGTGAGGGTTGAACGAAATGTGTTAATTGCATGTTTGAATGTGGTGAAGTCTTCCTGGGAGTGCGTTTTCTTCCAGCGCCGTTCTGCAGCCCTAGACACTTGTAGTTTTTTAGTGAGGCTGTTGTGCTAGGGCTGTCTATTGATTCGTCTCACTCTGCCATGCACAAGGGGAGCGACTGAATCAATAGCTGATGTGAGAGTGGTGTTGTAGAAAGTGGTGGCACTGTTTGTGTCGTGGAGTGACGATATGGAGGACAGCGGAAGGATAGAGTCAGAGAGGATGTGCATGTTGAGGTGTGCAATGTTTCTGCGGGGATGTGCTAGGCGCTGGACAGGGGGGGCAGGTGAGGAGAACAGGGCTGAAAAGGTCAGCAGATGGTCAGATAAAGGGAGGGAGGAAGTTGTGAGGTCAGAAAGGGAAGAGAGGCGGGTGAAGATAAGGTCTAGTGTGTGTCCATCTTTATGGGTGGCAGAGGTGGACCACGGAGTTAGACCAAAAGATGAAGCGAGGGACAGGAGTTTTGAGGCTGCCGACTGCCGGTTGTCAGTGGGGATGTTGAAGTCACCCATGATGATGGTGGGAATGTCAGTAGAGAGAAAGTGTAGAAGCCAGGCAGAGAAGTGGTCGAAAAAGGCAGTGGTAGCACCCGGGGGTCTGTATATGACAGCCACTTGGAGGTTAGAGGGAAAATGGATTCGGACAGAGTGCACTTCAAAGGAAGGCAGGACAAGGGAGGGTAGAGGTGGGATTGGGTTAAAGCAGCAGTTGTTAGAAAGGAGGCGGCCCACTCCTCCACCTTGTCTATTGCCAGGGCGAGGAGTGTGGGTAAAGTGCAGGCCACCGTAGCATAGTGCAGCAGGGGAGGCAGTGTCAGAGGGTGTCGGCCATGTTTCGGTGAGGCCCAGAAAGGATAGATTGCTGGAGGTAAAGAGATCGTGAATGATGTATATATGTATTTTTTATATATATATATATTTATTTATATATATATATATATATATATATATATATATATATATATATATATATATATATGTGTATATATATATATATATGTATATATATATATATATATATATATATGTGTATATATATATATATATGTATATATATATATATATATATATATATATATATGTATATATATATATATATATGTATATATATATATATATATATATATATATGTATATATATATATATATATGTATATTATGTATATATATATATATATATATATATATATATTACCACACACATTTTGGCATCAACTTGTTCAGAAATGCTCGATCTGTGAAAATATAAAATCAATTAATCTGATCAGTAAGCAGCATAGCAGCAGAAAAAATCCCAATGCCAAAATTACGTTTTTTGGTTGCCGCAAGTTTTGCTCTAAATGCAATAACATGCAATCAAAGCGTAGTATCTGCGCAAAAATGGTATTTATTTTACTTATTTATCACATGTGGAATTTCTTGCGCATTATTCAGTACATGATGTCTTAATGAATGGTGTCGTCCTGCGAAAGAACTAGCCCTCTTATACCTATGATTATTGAGAAATAAAAAAAAGTTATGACTTGTGGAAGGGAGGGGGGGGGACAAAAGTTATAACAAAAAAATTGAAAAAAATCAAATGGCCGTTGTGGGGTGGAATACAATTGCAATTTCTCATGAATAAGGTTGCAACCTGCGGAGGCTAAAACGATGCAAACAGCTACAAGTGAGTCTGGCTTTGCTCTCCTGTTTTATGCAGTAGCCTGCTCCTCACCACATTATTATTATATGCCCTGTTGTTATATCCTTGGGGCTTTTGTGTTTGTCGCTCTTTCTGGTACCCGGCTTTCAATTACAGGCAGGCTGTTCTAGTCTGGGCGACAATTTTTCTCTTTCATTTCTTTGACCTCTGATAAGTGCACTTAGAATTCAGTCTGAAGGTAGTGTTTTACCGAGGGGTTAATCTTTGATGCTACATCTTGTAGCATGTAATTCAGTCAGCTTTTTTTTTCCCCTGGCTATACTGAAGTTTTACCTGTTTGAACAAACAGTTGGACAAGGTGAATCTCATAAGGGATAGACCCTGAGCAGTGACGCATGAGTAAAGGTGATATCCTAAACCAGTCTCCTGCTGCTGGGACCATCAGTGGTCCTCTAAATTCCAGTAACTCGGCACACTATGCAATACCGCCACAAAAAAATAAAGGATTTCATGGTGCCCTTTGTAACACACAAGATTTCTTTGTAATGCATGGATATGCTAGGTCCAGCAGAGCAAGAAGCACTTCGGCCCAATTCCTCTTTATGCCAGAGATTTGTCATAAATTGCTTTGTAAAGTTGCAAAACGCAAAGTTGCACTAAAATGTTCTGACTTTTGACTCCTTAGGGGTGCAACCTGGCAATGTCTGATCCTCTAATAAATGACGAATTGTGGCTTTTCTTACGCCAGACATGTTACTTCTCTATTCAGATGCGCCAGATTCATTATGAGGTGTGAGCCTCTTAACGAATTGGGTACGTCTCATTCATACACACCCCTTGATCATGGCTGGTGTGACCAATGTTTGTTTTGATTTGTCAGAACTTTATCTCTTCAAACACAGTGGCCCCGATTCATCAAAACCGGCAGTGGTCAAACCAGTCTTGATGAGGGGCTGCTAAGTATTTGGCTTTGTGATCTTTTTTTGTTTCTTTGATAACAAATGTTACATCACATGAAAGCCTTATGTGTCTAATATGTTTTCAAAATTTTGTGTTTGTTGCTTATGGCAACAGTGTTCTACACACGTGGGAAAACAAAATGGCGGAGTCTAATGCGATATTCACAGCAACTGAGAGCAGAGGAGTGATAAAATTCTTGTTTCTGGAAGGAAAGTCCGCGAAGGATATTCATTGTGATATGTCGTAGACATAGGGGGATCACTGCCCTTCATATTCCACAGTTAAGAATTGGGTTGCCAAATTTAGCACCAATGTTGAGGAACGTCCAGGACTACCAAGAGTGGTGGTTGTTCCGGAGATCCTCGATGCTGTGCACAACCTCATACTGGAGAATCGACGAATTTCACCTAATGCACTAGCAGACGACATGAGGATTTCCCGTGAACGTGTTTGTGCCATTATCCATGAACATTTGGGCATGAGGAAGCTATCTGCAAAGTGAGTCCCCAAATGTTTGGCAACATATCAGGGAACCTTGCGAGTGAAAACTTCCCGGGCCATTTGTCACCATTTTTGGACTGATAACAACTTTCTGGATCGACTGGTCACTATGGATGAGACCTGGATTTATTTGTATGACCTTGAAAACAAGGGTCAGTCAAGAGTGGAGGCACAGTGGTTCTCCTCATCCAAAGAAGTTCAGAGTGCAAAAATCAGCCACTAAGGTGATGGCGTCTGTATTCTGGGATAAGGAGGGTGTGCTGCTAGGTAGTGACTACCTTCAATAGGGTTCCACCATCAATGCAAGATATTTCATTGAACTTTTGGACCAATTGAAGGCAGCTCTGAAGGCCAAACGGCACGCCAAGCTGTCCAAAGGAATCTTGTTCCTGCAAGACAATGCCTCAACTCACACTGCACAAGTGACCACGGCAAAATTGGCAGAGCTGGTCTTCCAGCTGGTTGAGCACCTACCTTATTCACCAGATCTAGCTCCCTCCCGACTATCATCTTTTTCCAAACCTGAAGAAACTGCTCAAGGGTACCAAATTGCACACCATTTCTGAAGCCATGGCTGCTACGAATGCCTTGTTTGAGGCACAACCTAAATCTTTCTTTTTTCTAGGCTTACAGAACTTTGAATACCAGTGTAAGAAGTGTGTTGACATCAGTGGAGAGTATGTGGAATAAATGTAAAGTTTCATCTTCCTATCTCGTTTCTTTCTGGGTAAAGTAAAAGACTTATCAGCAGCCCCTTGTACCAGTGAGACACACCTGATTTATTAAGAGGCATACGCATCTTACTGAACCCAGCACATCTGGAAAGTAGCGGACACCTTTAGTGAATATGGAGTAAGATCAGTGGTGTATATTACACAACACATAGATTTTGGCAGAGCTGAGAGAAACTCGCTTAAACACCAAGTTACTTTGTTTTAGCACAGCTCCGCATTGCATAAAAATGTTGCAAAGTTTCATAGCGATTTATGACAGAATTCTGACATTCTCTTTGAGAAGTCTGGGTACAAGTTTACAAGGATTTAGGGACTTTAAAGGGGTATTCCCATCTCCAAGATCCTATCCCAGTAGGTGTGATGAAGTGGAGGATATGAATGGATGAGGAGGAGGATATGAATGGATGAGGAGGAGGATATGAATGGATGAGGAGGAGGAGGAGGATATGAATGGATGAGGAGGAGGAGGAGGATATGAATGGATGAGGAGGAGGAGGAGGATATGAATGGATGAGGAGGAGGAGGAGGATATGAATGGATGAGGAGGAGGAGGAGGATATGAATGGATGAGGAGGAGGAGGAGGATATGAATGGATGAGGAGGAGGAGGATATGAATGGATGAGGAGGAGGAGGATATGAATGGATGAGGAGGAGGAGGATATGAATGGATGAGGAGGTGGAGGATATGAATGGATGAGGAGGTGGAGGATATGAATGGATGAGGAGGAGGAGGATATGAATGGATGACGAGGAGGAGGATATGAATGGATGACGAGGAGGAGGATATGAATGGATGACGAGGAGGAGGATATGAATGGATGAGGAGGAGGAGGAGGATATGAATGGAGGAGGAGGAGGAGGATATGAATGGAGGAGGAGGAGGGGGATATGAATGGAGGAGGAGGAGGGGGATATGAATGGATGAGGAGGAGGGGGATATGAATGGATGAGGAGGAGGGGGATATGAATGGATGAGGAGGAGGGGGATATTTTTGTAGCTATTCTGTTTTGTCACAAGTCAGCTTATGGGATCACCAGTGAGGTCCTCTGAATTAGGCCTCTTCAGACCTAATCAAGATCGAGCGCTCGGAGAAAAAGACCTGCATCCATGTGGGCATGATCAATTTTTCTGTTTATTTAACCAAAGTACAGTTTATACCATTTACAGATCAATGTGATATTGCAAATAAAGCTTCTAGCTGGACTTTACAAGTTGCTCATATGACCTTTAAGTTTTAGCAAAACAAAAATGTAGAGTCATGCATATGAGATAAGAAGAAGATAAGAAGAACATTTAGAGACAATAATAATCCTTGATCTTGTCTCTTATTCCGAAGGCTCTATGACTATGAACTACTTACTAATGAAATAAAATATCTTTAATAAAGAAATATAGAAACTATTAACCCTTCTATATCAATATGAATGGATGAGGAGGAGGATATGAATGGATGAGGAGGAGGATATGAATGGATGAGGAGGAGGATATGAATGGATGAGGAGGAGGATATGAATGGATGAGGAGGAGGATATGAATGGGTGAGGAGGAGGATATGAATGGGTGAGGAGGAGGATATGAATGGGTGAGGAGGAGGATATGAATGGGTGAGGAGGAGGATATGAATGGGTGAGGAGGAGGATATGAATGGATGAGGAGGAGGATATGAATGGATGAGGAGGAGGAGGATATGAATGGATGAGGAGGAGGAGGATATGAATGGATGAGGAGGAGGAGGATATGAATGGATGAGGAGGAGGAGGATATGATTGGATGAGGAGGAGGATATGATTGGATGAGGAGGAGGATATGAATGGATGAGGAGGAGGAGGATATGATTGGATGAGGAGGAGGATATGATTGGATGAGGAGGAGGATATGAATGGATGAGGAGGAGGATATGAATGGATGAGGAGGAGGAGGAGGATATGAATGGAGGAGGAGGAGGATATGAATGGATGAGGAGGAGGATATGAATGGAGGAGGATATGAATGGATGAGGAGGCGGAGGATATGAATGGAGGCGGAGGATATGAATGGAGGAGGAGGAGGAGGATATGGATGGAGGAGGATATGAATGGAGGAGGAGGAGGATATGAATGGATGAGGAGGAGGAGATTATGAATGGATGAGGAGGAGGAGGAGGATATGGATGAGGAGGAGGAGGAGGATATGAATGGAGGAGGAGGAGGATATGAATGTAGGAGGAGGAGGAGGATATGAATGGATGATGAGGAGGAGGATATGAATGGATGAGGAGGAGGATATGAATGTAGGAGGAGGAGGAGGATATGAATGGATGATGAGGAGGAGGATATGAATGGATGATGAGGAGGAGGATATGAATGGATGATGAGGAGGAGGATATGAATGGATGAGGAGGAGGAGGATATGAATGGATGAGGAGGAGGAGGATATGAATGGATGAGGAGGAGGAGGATATGAATGGATGAGGAGGAGGAGGATATGAATGGATGAGGAGGAGGAGGATATGAATGGATGAGGAGGAGGAGGATATGAATGGATGAGGAGGAGGAGGATATGAATGGATGAGGAGGAGGAGGATATGAATGGGTGAGGAGGAGGATATGAATGGATGAGGAGGAGGATATGAATGGATGAGGAGGAGGGGGATATTTTTATGTTCAATCTTTTTTATTAAGTATTTTTTCATAATTACAATAAACATCATGAGCATATATTGAAAACATTTACAAATTTCCAACACAAAAATGTACTGAACTGTTTAGTTATGTCCTTATGTGTCCTAAGACACAACTCCCTCTGTCCATTCCAAACAGTGCCCCCGTATCCCCATGACCTTCTGTAGCTGAGTTCATGCAATACAAGGAATGTAGCCACAAACGACTACATTTGGACTTCCTGGGTCACTAGGACAGTATATCTTAAGAAATATTATATTGTTCGTCACTTCCAGAGAGATTAAAGACTCCAACAAGATTATGGATATGAATGAGTAAAGAGCATTATAAAAGATACATATAAGAGAAAAGAGAAAGCAGGGAGGGGGCGAAGAGGGGGCGGGAGGGGGGGAGGGGAAGGGAAAGAGGTCACCTGGGGGACCCGTGACCAAGGGTCAAGCCGAAGCCCCTGTTCCTCCTTCCATTTCTCTCCGCGCAAGCAGGTGTCCCTGTCCACCCATTTCAGGTTTCTTAAAAAAGCTTATGGAAATCCGTGGAGTCATGGAAACTCATCCACTCACTCCAGGTTGTATAAAACTTAGCTCCATATCCAGAGAGGTCAGCCGACATTTCCTCCATTCTGTAGATATCGGTCATTTCCGAATACCATTCTGTGATTGGAGGAATTGTGGTCGTTTTCCAATGTCTTGGAATTACCGAGTGGGCGGCTGTTATGCAGAATCTCAGGATGTCTTTCTTGTGGTAAGAGATTGACTGTGGCAAAATGGAAAGTAGGGCAATTTTAGGAGAACTCACCACCTGTCTCCCAGTTATGAGTCGGTAGTTGTCAAATACCTTAGTCCAAAAGGGTTTTATCAGCTGGCACTCCCACCAGATATGAATCATGGTGCCCTTCTCCTTGTTACACCTCCAACACACTTGGGAGACCTGCGGGAAGATCGCGTGAAGCTTTGACGGATATTGATACCATCGTGTTAATATTTTATAATTTTTCTCCTGGGCAGAGCATGCAATTGACATCTTGTGGCTGAATAAGAAACTTTTCGCCCACTCCTCCTGTGAGATGGTCTCCCCCAGATCCCGTTCCCAAGCCAGCTGGTAGTTTGTCTTATCAGCTCCCCCATGTCCGAAGAGGACCTTATATATGAGGGAGATTGCATGATCCGGGGAGTCCCCCCTTTTGAACAGTTCCTCCAGTGGAGTAAGAGTTCTGCGGATCAGGCCCTCTGCCTCCCGTGCAGCGAGAAACGACCGCAGCTGTACGTATTCAAACCACTGCACTCCTCTCCCCATGGGCCGCAATCTGATATCCTGAAAGTCAGGCAGCTTACCATCCACGAGAATGTCTCCAACGCGGGTGTCCTCCACTGCCCTCCATCCGAGAAAAGCGCTCTTCCGATAACCAGGACAGAAAGAGGGGCAAGAAAAGAGAGGAGACAGGGGGCCTAGAGTGTTTGATGGAGCAAATTTGCCTGATACTGTGTGCCAAACTTTGAGGGTGTCCCTTGTGTATTTCGGTGCCGAACCCATCATGGAATTGTCTGGTAGTGGTATCCAGGGGAGATGGCCCAGAGGGACTGGAATATCTGTCTGTTCTATCTGTACCCATTGTTTATGTTTGTTTTGGAAAGTCCAATCCAGCACACGGACCAGAGCTGAGGCCTGGAAGTATGTTTTAAAGTCAGGGAGTCCAGCTCCCCCCTTTTCCTTTAGGCGAGTCAAGGAGCGCAACCCAATCCGAGGCCTCCTCCCCCCCCACACAAAGCGCACCGAAGCTGAACGTAGGCTCTGAAAAAACCCACTTGGGGGTATTATAGGGACAGTTTGGTAAATGTATAAAAAACGGGGTAAAATGTCCATCTTAATCACGTTCATCCTACCAAACCACGATAGTCTCAATCCATTGTAGGATGTTAGATTTTTAATTGTTCGGTTTAGCAGGGTTAGGTAATTAAGCGTGTATAATTTAGATAAATCTGCCGGAATGTACACCCCCAAATACTTCACTGCCTCAGGTTTCCACTTGAACGGGAAATTGGAGGCGATCCGACTAACCTCTGATTGGGGTAACGAGATATTCAAGGCCTCCGATTTAGAAAAATTGACCCTAAAATTACTTAAGTGGCCAAATCGTTCAAGTTCCTTCATCAATGATGGTAGGGAGGTGTGGGGTTGACTGACATATAATAATAAATCGTCTGCGTACAATGCCGCTTTATGATGGACTGAACCACATCTAATCCCCTGGATATCCTCATTTTTCCTAATGGCATTCGCCAAATGTTCCATAACAATTACATATAACAGAGGGGACAAAGGGCACCCCTGTCTGGTCCCGTTCTGTATGGCAAAAGAGGAGGACAACATACCATTGATCCGGACCCGGGCAGTCGGACCAGAGTATAGCGCAAAGATTTTTTGTAGGAACTTGGGACCCAATCCCAGTTGATCTAGGGCTGCTCTCATGAATCCCCAGTGGACCCGGTCAAAGGCCTTTTCTGCATCGATGGACAATAAGCCCATGGGGATTGATTCAAGCTTGGCCTTCGCTACCAGAAGTCCAGTCTTGATGGTATTATCCCTGGCTTCACGGCCTTTGACAAAGC
Source organism: Anomaloglossus baeobatrachus (assembly GCF_048569485.1). NCBI lineage: Eukaryota > Metazoa > Chordata > Amphibia > Anura > Aromobatidae > Anomaloglossus > Anomaloglossus baeobatrachus. The sequence goes on along the minus strand of NC_134360.1, from coordinate 160,380,052 downwards.
CCACCTGGTCTGTATGTATACTCGGGGGCAGCAAGGGCGCCAATCTGTCCGCCAGTATCTTAGAGAAAAGTTTAATGTCAATGTTCAACAAAGATATGGGTCGATAATTTGCAGCATGTGCTAGGTCCTTCCCGGGCTTGGGGATTACACTAATGTGTGCCTCTAGGGACTGAGGAACGAATCCAACCTCTCCATCCAAGGAGTTAAACGTTCTGGCCATAATTGGGGCCAACTGTGCTCCGAACAGTTTATAAAAAGCCGGGGTGAATCCATCCGGTCCCGGGCATTTACCAGAGGGAGTGTGTCGAATAGCGGCACCTATCTCTATTTCTGAAATGTCCTCCTCCAAAGCCCTAGAAAGCAAGACATCCAGAGGGGGGAGGGCAGTATCTCCTACATATTTTCTTATTTTTTCCCCTAATTCCGTTGGGGCGAGGTCCGCGAACTGACCCTTAATGTTATATAACTTGTCATAGTATGATTTGAAGACTTCAAGGATCTCCCCTGGATCGTGTGTGTTCCCATCTCTCTGTGTCTTGATAAATGGGATGTATGAAATGGCAGCCCTGGGATGTAGCATGCGTGCCAGAGGACGTCCGCATTTATCTGCCGCCTCATAAAAGAATCGCTTCATACGTTCTTTCTGATACAAATACCTCCGGTCCAGAAGGTCCTTAAGCGCAGCTCGCTTTTGAATAAGGTCAGCCATATCCGTTGGGGCGAGCGTCTGCTTATGCCGAAGCTCCAATCGGTGAATCTGCTGCAATAAACCGTTCACCTCCTCTGTCCTTTCTTTTTTAAGTCTGGAGCCGTGCTTAATCAGCACTCCCCTCAGGACGCATTTCAATGTTTCCCACTGGACCGGAGGTGATGTTGGATCTCCTTTATGTACCTGGACGAAGGACTCTATTGTGTCCTGCAACTCTTTCTGGCATATGCTATCTTTGAGAAGATTGCTATTTAGCCTCCATGTCCATGGGCGCTGAGTGACAGGGGGGATCTGTAGGGACAAGTAAATTGGGGCATGGTCTGACCAGAATATATCTCCAATTTTAGCTATCGGTTGCCAAGAAAGGGCTCGCTGTCCCACCAAAAAGAAGTCAATTCTAGAGTATGTATTATGTGGGGGGGAGAAGAAAGTATAGTCCTTACCCTGTGGATTCAGAATGCGCCAAATGTCTATCAGCTGGAGGGCATGGAGGTCCCGCCTCAAAGAACCCATCTCGCGACGCCGACCTGGGCCTCTTCCAGAGGAGGAGTCTACTGCTGGATTTAGGGTAAAATTAAAGTCCCCGCCGATAAGCAGCGTCCCCTCTGCGAAGTCCGCCAGTGTCTTCAGGAGAGATCTGCACATAGAGACCTGGTTATTGTTTGGAAGATACCAATTAGCAATGCTAAACACCATATTGAATACCCTCAATTTGAGGAACACGTATCTACCTTGGCTATCTATGCATGTATCAATGATCGTATGCGCAAGCTGTTTATGTATTGCTATAGAGACTCCCTTAGACTTAGCCTCCGGGTTAGTGCTGTGGTACCATACGGGGTAGAATCTATCTTTAAATGCTGGTATATTGCCGGTTTTGAAATGCGTCTCCTGCAACAGGAGAATTTGTGTCCTCTGTTTGTGCATGGAGTAAAGGACCTGCGAGCGCTTCTGTGGGATATTAAATCCCCTTACATTGAGTGAACATAATCTAAGGGCCTCCATCTCCCCGTCTATAGGTCCCCCAAGGAACAGGAAATTATTATTGTCAGAAAGGGGCGAGGAAGAGGGGGGGGGGGTGGAGGGGGATATTTTTGTAGCTATTCTGTTTTGTCACAAGTCAGCTTATGGGATCACCAGTGAGGTCCTCTGAATTAGGCCTCTTCAGACCTAATCAAGATCGAGCGCTCGGAGAAAAAGACCTGCATCCATGTGGGCATGATCAATTTTTCTGTTTATTTAACCAAAGTACAGTTTATTTATACCATTTACAGATCAATGTGATATTGCAAATAAAGCTTCTAGCTGGACTTTACAAGTTGCTCATATGACCTTTAAGTTTTAGCAAAACAAAAATGTAGAGTCATGCATATGAGATAAGAAGAAGATAAGAAGAACATTTAGAGACAATAATAATCCTTGATCTTGTCTCTTATTCCGAAGGCTCTATGACTATGAACTACTTACTAATGAAATAAAATATCTTTAATAAAGAAATATAGAAACTATTAACCCTTCTATATCAATATGAATGGATGAGGAGGAGGATATGAATGGATGAGGAGGAGGATATGAATGGATGAGGAGGAGGATATGAATGGATGAGGAGGAGGAGGATATGAATGGATGAGGAGGAGGAGGATATGAATGGATGAGGAGGAGGATATGATTGGATGAGGAGGAGGATATGAATGGATGAGGAGGAGGATATGAATGGATGTGGAGGAGGAGGAGGATATGAATGGAGGAGGAGGATATGAATGGATGAGGAGGAGGATATGAATGGATGAGGAGGCGGAGGATATGAATGGAGGCGGAGGATATGAATGGAGGAGGAGGAGGAGGATATGGATGGAGGAGGATATGAATGGAGGAGGAGGAGGATATGAATGGAGGAGGAGGAGATTATGAATGGATGAGGAGGAGGAGGAGGATATGGATGAGGAGGAGGAGGAGGATATGGATGAGGAGGAGGAGGAAGATATGAATGGAGGAGGAGGAGGAGGATATGAATGGATGAGGAGGAGGATATGGATGGAGGAGGAGGATATGGATGGAGGAGGAGGATATGAATGGATGAGGAGGAGGAGGAGGATATGAATGGAGGAGGAGGATATGAATGGAGGAGGATATGGATGGAGGAGGAGGAGGAGGATATGGATGGAGGAGGAGGAGGAGGAGGATATGGATGGATGAGTAGGAGGAGGAGGATATGAATGGATGAGGAGGATATAAATGGGTGAGGAAAGGGGGATATGAATGGGTGAGGAGGAGGAGGATATGAATGGATGAGGAGGAGGATATGGATGGAGGAGGAGGAGGAGGATATGGATGGAGGAGGAGGATATGAATGGATGAGGAGGAGGAGGAGGATATGAATGGAGGAGGAGGATATGAATGGATGAGGAGGAGGATATGAATGGATGAGGAGGAGGAGGAGGAGGATATGAATGGAGGAGGAGGATATGAATGGAGGAGGAGGATATGGATGGAGGAGGAGGAGGATATGAATGTAGGAGGAGGAGGAGGATATGAATGGATGATGAGGAGGAGGATATGAATGGATGAGCAGGAGGATATGAATGTAGGAGGAGGAGGAGGATATGAATGGATGATGAGGAGGAGGATATGAATGGATGAGGAGGAGGATATGAATGGATGAGGAGGAGGAGGATATGAATGGATGAGGAGGAGGAGGATATGAATGGATGAGGAGGAGGATATGAATGGATGAGGAGGAGGAGGATATGAATGGATGAGGAGGAGGATATGGATGGAGGAGGAGGAGGATATGGATGGAGGAGGAGGAGGAGGATATGAATGGATGAGGAGGAGGAGGAGGATATGAATGGAGGAGGAGGAGGATATGAATGGATGAGGAGGAGGATATGAATGGATGAGGAGGAGGAGGATATGAATGGATGAGGAGGAGGAGGATATGAATTGAGGAGGAGGATATGAATTGAGGAGGAGGAGGAGGATATGAATGGATGAGGAGGAGGAGGAGGATATGAATGGATGAGCAGGAGGATATGAATGGATGAGGAGGAGGAGGATATGAATGGATGAGGAGGAGGAGAATATGAATGGATGAGGAGGAGGAGAATATGAATGGATGAGGAGGAGGATATGAATGGATGAGGAGGAGGAGGATATGAATGGATGAGGAGGAGGAGGATATGAATGGATGAGGAGGAGGATATGGATGGAGGAGGAGGAGGATATGAATGGAGGAGGAGGAGGAGGATATGAATGGATGAGGAGGAGGAGGAGGAGGATATGAATGGATGAGGAGTAGGAGGAGGATATGAATGGATGAGGAGGAGGATATGGATGGAGGAGGAGGAGGATATGGATGGAGGAGGAGGAGGAGGATATGAATGGATGAGGAGGAGGAGGAGGATATGAATGGAGGAGGAGGAGGATATGAATGGATGAGGAGGAGGATATGAATGGATGAGGAGGAGGAGGATATGAATGGATGAGGAGGAGGAGGATATGAATTGAGGAGGAGGATATGAATTGAGGAGGAGGAGGAGGATATGAATGGAGGAGGAGGATATGAATGGATGAGGAGGAGGATGATATGAATGGATGAGGAGGAGGAGGAGGATATGAATGGATGAGCAGGAGGATATGAATGGATGAGGAGGAGGAGGATATGAATGGATGAGGAGGAGGAGAATATGAATGGATGAGGAGGAGGAGAATATGAATGGATGAGGAGGAGGATATGAATGGATGAGGAGGAGGAGGATATGAATGGATGAGGAGGAGGAGGATATGAATGGATGAGGAGGAGGATATGGATGGAGGAGGAGGAGGATATGAATGGAGGAGGAGGAGGAGGATATGAATGGATGAGGAGGAGGAGGAGGAGGATATGAATGGATGAGGAGTAGGAGGAGGATATGAATGGATGAGGAGTAGGAGGAGGATATGAATGGAGGAGGAGGAGGATATGAATGGATGAGGAGGAGGAGGAGGATATGAATGGATGAGGAGGAGGAGGATATGAATGGATGAGGAGGAGGAGGAGGATATGACTGGATGAGGAGGATATGAATGGATGAGGAGGATATGAATGGAGGAGGAGGATATGAATGGAGGAGGAGGATATGAATGTATGAGGAGGAGGAAATGAATGTATGAGGAGGAGGATATGAATGTATGAGGAGGAGGATATGAATGGAGGAGGAGGAGGATATGAATGGAGGAGGAGGAGGAGGATATGAATGGAGGAGGTGGATGGATGGTGGAGGAGGACTATGATTGATAAAATTAGCAACTACCTCTAATTAAAAATGTAGTATGGTTCTCCTGATATAGCCGGCAGGGCATCACAGCTTAGGTATCCATGGTTATGCCCACTCATGTAGTGTTAGTTACTCATGATCGTAACCATGGATGACGCTTAAGCGGCAATGCCCTGCACATGAGGTTAGAGACATGGTTATATCAGGAGAACTATACTACATTTCTAATTGGAGGTATTTGGTAATCTTATTATTACACCTACTACATATTGGGATAGTACCTTGGAGATGGGAATAACTCTGAAGACTTAAGTTGTCTAGAAATACATTTAATTACCGTATTTTTCGGACTATAAAACACACTCCCCCCCCCCTTCCCCCCCAAATGTTGGTGGAAAGTGGGGGATGCGTCTTAGTCTGAATGTAGGGCATGTATGGCTGCGGGAAATGGGGGTGCTGCGGTGGAGCGGGTCATCGGTGGCATGCGCAGGCTGTAGCAGCATCTGCCGTGGCCACCTGGGCCCGCTCATTTCATATGCATCCTTCCACCCATCATCTCTCAGCACTGAAGCCGGTGCTGACAGGTGGGCGGGATGATGGTCGCGGGATGTGTGCATAATTAGCAGCTGGCCTGCGTGATCACCCCTGGCAACTACAGCCTGGAGTGATCATGTGTGGCTGTATTCACTGCCCCCCCCTCCCACGCATCATCATCAGCGCGGGGGGGGGGGGAGGAGCAGTGAATAAGTACAGTATACTCTCCGTTCCCCTGCAGCCTCACGATATCCTCCTGTCTGCCGGCCCGCTGATCTGTGTAGAGAGCCGTGAGCACAGCGATGACATAATCGTTGTGTGCACGGCTCCACACATATCAGCGGGCGGCAGACAGGAGGATATCGCGAGGCTGCAGGGAACTGTGACCGGCTCCACATAGGTCAGCGATGCTGCTGCTGGCACAGACTGGAAGACAAGTGATGCTGCTGCAGTGAGGAAAGGTGAGTATAAATGTTTATTTTTTTTTTTTTATTTTTTTTTTTTTGTGTGCCACAGGATGCAGGCCGAATACCAGGATTGGGGTATATAGCAGGATGGGGGCTATACCAGGATGGGGGTATTTATCAGGGTGGGGGACATGTATACAAGAATGGGGATCACATACAAGGCAGGGGGATCATTACCAAGATTGGGTACCTTAGAGAATTTGGGGACATTACCCCCATAACAGTGTCAGCAGCAGATGCTCGCCCCATAAGTGTGTCATGACCACACTTTTTGCTTAAAATTGTATTTTCCTCCTCTAAAACCAGGGTGCGTCTTATGGTCCGGTGTCGTATAGTTGGAAAAATACTGTACTTTATCTTGGGATCCAGAAAGTTACTCAACTTATGTAAATGAATTTAATGTATACTATGAAATGTTGTAAAAGGGTGAACATGTGTAAATATTTCTAGGTACGGTTTATTCTTTGTATTTCGGTTCTGTATGTGGGCTTATACTTCTGTTTTTTGTTTATATAGGGGATAGGCAGGTTTTCTAACAAGCTGATGTTCCATTCATGCATATGTTAACAAGCTGATCTCCATCTTATTGACATCAAACATTCTCTGATGTGTAAATCTGGTGTAGACTGGTTGTATAGCCACGATGAAGAGATTACAAGTTATAGATCTATTTCATTTTCATGCGATGTACTGTATCATTTGCCTAGGATGCAAGTTGTTATAATTCGCTGTAAACTTTTCAAAGGTGTAGAACCACAGGGATTTTCTTATATTTATATTTCTTAATATATTTATGATTTATTTTTTTTACATCACCTGGAGCCATGAAAAATAAAAAAAGATATATATTTTGAAAGAGACTGAAATAAAATATACATATAAACATACTGAAATCAGTGGTTCCTTTCCGCAGCTTCAATTTTACCACTAAAATTAAGTAGAAACTAGAAATGACAAATGTTTGAGGTTGCTGAAGGGATAGAATCATTGCTTTTCTAACTTTTAGGGCTCGTTGTCTGAGTGCTATCCATGGTTTTAACTCCACAGACCTATGATATTCGAAGGGACTGTGTGAATGTCTGATTTTTATTAAAAAAAAACAAAACTTTTCCACCTTGGTCCGAAGAAAAAACTTAGTGACTTGTCTGATTTTGATCTGAGTGAATATATGCCCTAGTCATGGTTCCGTAATAGTGTCCATGAAGCTAAAAAAAAAAGTTAAAGAATACTGCAGGACACTTTATTATAGAGAGCAGACACCCCGCAATCAATCTCACCAGACTCCGAATGGGAGGACGCACACCCACACACATCAGATCGCACACACACTCTCCATATCCGGCGATACCGATTGCTTCTGGCCGGCAGACGAACCTGGGGTGCAGTGCAGTGGAGCGTGAGGTCCTGCAGTGGAACCGCAGGTGATGATGCTCTACTGCACTGCGTCCCACCTTACCCTGGCAGCTGGAAAACGTGTGTGTGTGTGTGTGTGTGTGTGCGTGCGCGCGCACGCGCGCAGAAGTGAGTGTGCCTGCCAGAAGCAGGGGAGGATCGCGTGGCGCATACCTGCTGGGAGCGCCCTCCGAAGATCACAGGAGGACCTGGTTGCCACATAGACGTCCGGGGTCTGGTATGAGTCTTTTGGGGAGAGTAAATTTACCCCCAACCGTGTTTCCCCAAGAATAAAACCTACCCTAAAAAATCCTAGCAGTTTTTTCAGGGCAGACAGTGTCTTATTTTTGGTAAAACGCTACTAATTGTACAATTTGTAAAAATGACCTGGCTACATGGTTCCCCAGGTTGGTACAATTAGTGATACCAAACATGCACAGAGTCTTACAAACCATTTTTTTTTTAATTAGTGTTCAGCATTATTTTTCCCATCATTTTACAATACTAATAAAAAATAAGTTGTTTTTTTTATTCCTTAGATTTCTTTGAGTATATGTGGTTGAAGTGATTTTTAATATTTTTTTTCTTTAATTATGTTTAGTTCCAATAGGGGACCTTTTTCACTTTTTGATCACATAATACTTCAATACTATTACAGGATATAGCCCTAAGAACTGTCTCCTGTGAAGCTCAGCTTGTTACTGGATACTGTACCAACATGGGAGTGACGGCAGTGTTAAGAATACATCTCGCTGTCATGAAAACATATTGGTACTTTGCAATTGCATTATAGAAGGGACAAACACCTGGAGATGGTCAAGCTGCAATTGACAGTGCTATTTAAGGGGTTAAAGGCTATGATAGGAGCTAGCTTCAATTGCTGTGGTTAGAGGCTGATGCCAGCAGTGTGACACTGCTGTTATCTGCCTTGTGTGGAGCAGGCTCAACATCTGAGTATGCTACATATAGTTAACATTCCATGACTTACTGGTGCATCAAGGGGTTAAACACGTCACTGGTTTCCAAAGCAGTAGTAGTCCCCTCACTGTTCAGGCAAGGATGGCCTATCCTAACACTAGGACTCTATTGTTGGATCACAAAATAAAGGTTCACTTTAAAAAACAAACGAAAAAAACAAAACAAAAAACAACAAACTATATAATAAAAATTGTAATAAACCTTGAGTTAAGTTGTGAGCAGTGCTTGTCTCCAGCAGTGTTTTCCGCTGCTCAAAGTTAAATAGAAAAAAAAATATCAATTGGTTGCCGCACAGCAGTCTGGCTGTGTAGTCTGGACCGCCCCCCTTAGTTGCCTTCTTAAAATTGTTAGGAGATGGTCCGAATTACACAGCCAGACGTCTGGGCTTTAAGTCTCTTTACGATAAACAAAGTTCTGAAGCTAATTAAAGTTTAGTTCAAATATATATTTTTAGGTTTTCTAACATATATTATTCTATTTTAAATACATTTTTAATGTCAGCCTGTGCTAATCCAAACCAAAATTATTGAATAACCTGACTTGAAATGATTACATTTTGAGCGTTGTCTCGGCCGTCCACCAGTTTTTTTTTCCTACCTCCTAGCGATGATATTTCAATATCTAACCGTAGAATCCATCATGCCTTGGTCATTTGCTCTTGCGGTTTTCCACCATAGTCAACTAACATTTTGAGTCAGGAAATTCCAATGAAATGGAATCGTTGCTATTTATTTGGTAGACTAGAGGGAATTTATTATCTTAGAGCAGCTTGATGTAGGCAAAGCCACCCTGAATCCAAGTAGTGGGTGCAGAGGTTCTGGGTTTTTAGATTTGGCAAGGCTCACCCCACAAAATAGATAACATTTACCTCTTGTCTGCTTTACAACAGCACCATCTCTAAAATGTTCTTTTTTGTTTGCTTTTTTTTTTAAAAAAATTTTTAATGGGGCAAAAGGGGGTGATTTGAACTTTTTAGGGTTTTTAATTTTTTTTTTTTTAAATATTTATTCTTATTTTTTTTTTTTCTTCATTTTACTAGTCCTCTTGAGGGACTTTATGCCTGCAGTGTCTGATTGCTCCTGCTGATCAAAACAATGCTTCAGCATCCCTCTAAACAGCAGAAATGTTTTTCTCTTCTGAATGCCAGCGTTTTACCGGCAATCACAGGCAGTGTCATGCCAGCAACAGGAGTCATCTGACCCTGCGCTGTCATGGCAACCTATTGGCACCCCGTAATCGAATCACCAATCGAATACGGGTCGCCGAAGGCGGTGGGGAAGAGCACAATCTCCGCCGGAGTGCGTTAGATGGCATTGTCAGAGTTTGACAGCACCATCTAAAGGGGTTAACAGGCGTGAGTGTGTGGCGCCCTGGCCTAGCCAGGTCGTCGCAGATAACATACAAACACCCCCCTCCCCCATTAGACAGGGACACCAGCCAAACAAAAATCCTTGTTGCCTCCCTCCAGTGTCTGATGTCCACACCAGGTGGGGTGGAGCCAAGCGGTTGGCCCCACCCACCGAGGAGTTCATAGGCCTGGAGGTGGAAAAAGTGTCAGTTGAGTTGAGGAGTTTAGTCCAGGAGGTGGAAGTGAGAGGAGTTAACACTTGGGTGTCTGGGTTTTTGGCCCAGGCACTGACAGCAAGGTTGGCAGACGGTGGTGGCCGTCTGCAGGAGTGCTGGAGCAACGCGGAACCGTAGGACCGGGCGACGGCCCGCCGGTACCGACCGGGGAGCGAAGTGAAGCCAGCACACCCAGGCAGGGCCATCGGACCCCGACCAGGCTTGGAGCCGCCGTCAATAGTCAGATCCGAATGTGTCTGGAACTCCAGGGGTTTCACAACAGCAAAAGTCCCGATTGAAGGCAACAGCCCACACCGTGAGGGTATACAGCTACTGCCTAAGGCTAGAGACCCAAGGGCCAGCGTCTGCGGGTAAACGGGCTCCTCCGGTACCCATACACCGGGGAGCGGACTACCGTTGGGAATCCATAGTAGTCAGAAGAACAACATCAAGGTGCAGGGAAAAACAGCCGCCATCACCTGTCCGAGGAGAAACACTGCAGCCGGCTGCGGGACCCGTCCGTCCAGCCGTTTGGTTTACCGAGGACTTTGTACCTTTCTTGCTGAGTGAGTACACCTGTGCCATCCGGCACCGCGCCGCGCAGTCCCTGCAACCCTGCACCTCGCCAACCCTGCCTCCCCGTCACATCATCGGGCCCCGGGACCACCGACCCCTACCCATGGAGGGGGAAAACAACATCCCAGCTGCTCCCTACCATCGCTCCTGGGATCCCCGTCACCAGCAGCGGTGGTGCCCATCTTCACCAAGACCCGTGGGTGGCGCCACGGACTAAATTCCCCAAACCAGCCACCCCTTTCACTCATGGGCGAGGAGCGCCGCTCGAGTCCCCGGATCCAGCCCACCGCTCGAGCCACCGAGCAGCCATCGCAGCTGTGCTGGACCCGAGCGTTAGCGAGCGCAGCGCAGTGGCGTCCTCCCCGCCCGCGACAACTGGATCTCCGATTTGCTGATCAGATCAGCAGACATGTGCATGGATGACCTCAGGCTTGCTTCATGAGTTCGCGGTAACGGAAGGTGACCTAGAACGTGTATATATATATGTCCTAAGTCTTGAAAGGGTTAGGTGAAATGTACAAAACTTCTTTTTCTTTTAGGTACCTGTTTAGTTTAGAAGTGACTTTGGGGGGAACTGCCGTGGAACCTTGGGTTACGTGAACAATCCGTTCTGGGAGTGTGCTTGTAAACCAAGTTACTAGTCTAGCAAAGCAAAATTTCCCATAGGAAATAATGCAAGCTCAGACAATTCGTTCCACAACTTGTTCAATGTCATATCCTGGTCCCCTATTGTGCCATTCCACACGCGCACAAACACACGCACACACACATATTATGCTCAGCTCACCTAACCTTCCATTCCATCGCCGGCCTCATGGTTCTTGTAGTTTGCCGGTACAGGATGTGTATCGAGTAACCATCGCAACCGATGCCCCAAAGCTTCCGCTGCCAGAGCGCTGACGTCAAAGGCAGGAGACGCTTGCCTCTGATTGGCCAGCGTGCTGCCTTTGAGTAGCGGCTGACAGCGGAAGTGCCTCCATCATCGCGATGGTTACCTGATACACATCCTGTACCGACGAACTACAAGAACCATGAGGCCGGCGATGGAACAGAAGGTAGGGTGAGCATAATGTGTGTGTTTGTGTGGAGTGCAAGAGCGGGTCAGAGTGTGCTGTGGGCTGTGAGTATTTGCTCGTACGGCAAAGCTTGCTCATAAACTGAGTTAAAAATTTACAGCAAGCTTTGCTCGTATAGCGAAATACTCGCAAACCGGGTTACTCGTAAACTGAGGTTCCTCAGTATATATTGGAAAAAAAAGTGACTTTTTTTTTTTTTTTTTTTTTTTTTTAAACTGCACCCCTCAACATATTCAAAACTGTCAGGTAGTATATTAACTTTCCATTTGCTTTTTAGGCCTTAAAGCAAAATATGACCACCTTTTGGATATTTGAGCAAGATGTGAGCACTGCGTTGACTTTCTGCTCAAACATCTGAAGGCGGGGGACTAGGAAGCCGGTGCTGATTGGTCGCGGGGCTCTCGTATCATAAGTGTTACATAGATGGGACCTGGGAACACGTCCTCTGACAAAGCTAAATTCTCAGCCACCCAGGAGAGGAGTATAGACTTATTTATATTTACAGAGGCGAACAAGAGGAATGAGAAGGGGTTGTCCAAGTAGTGTACAACCCTTTTTAAACATAGCATCCGATATCCGTCATCACAAAGATGTGGGAGGAGGTAGGAGAGTGCCTCCCATGTATACAGAGGATTCAACATACAGTATATCACAAAAGTGAGTACACTTCACACATTTCTGTAAATATTTTATGTTGACCCATGAACAGATATAATAAAATATTCACAAAAATGTTAGGGGTGTGATATACTTTGTATGTTTTAGTTCTTTATATTTGTTCTCCCCCCTTAGAGATGGCTTACATGATGCTTTAGTGGCCATATTTTCTCACCTATATAAACCCTCCAATTCCCAACCCATTCTCTGGTTTGTTGTCCTGAACTAATAGTATTAGGGGTACTTAGCACGCTGCGACATCGCAAGCCGATGCTGTGATGCCGAGCGCGATAGTCCCCGCCCCCGTCGCAGCAGCGATATCCTTGTGATAGCTGCCGTAGCGAATATTATCGCTACGCCGGCTTCACATGCACTCACCTGCCGTGCGATGTCACTCTGGCCGGCGAACCGCCTCCTTATTAAGGGGGCGGGTCGTGCGGCGTCACTGCGACGTCACACGGCAGGCGGCCAAAAGGAGCGGAGGGGCGGAGATGAGCGGGATGTAAACATCCCGCCCACCTCCTTCCTTCCGCATAGCCGACGGGAGCCGCGGTGACGCAGGTAGATGTTCCTCGCTCCTGCGACTTCACACATAGCGATGTGTGCTGCCGCTGGAGCGAGGAACAACATCGGATCGTCGCGTCAGCGTAATTATGGAATTCGCCGACGCTACACCGATGATACAATTACGACGCTTTTGCGCTCGTTAATCGTATCATCTAGGATTTACACACTACGATGTCGAGAGCGACGCAGGAAGTGCGTCACTTTCGACATGACCCCACCGACCTCGCACCTGCGATGTTGTAGTGTGCAAAGTACCCCTTAGACCAGACCCTGGGTCAGACTTGGCTTTCCGGGCATACTATGAATGACCAGTTAGTCTCTTTATGCCTATGTGATTTAGCCTTTACTCTTTAAAGAAATTTCCAAAACTTTTCAAAATTTGGCAAATTATAAAGATGTTTATAAAGTGTAGAATAAGTATTATTTACCCTCCCAGTGCGTGGGGTGACTACTGAGACTGGTAACCATTACGGACTACCCATTGTTGGACCACTGAGGTCAAAGGTCGCTGGCACATTCCGGTTGATTTACAGATGGGATCAAATTGTTTTTTTTTGGGTTTTTTTGCCCCAATGAGGATGTGGGAGAGGAATTAAGGGAAGGGTAGAGGACTGTGGTCAAAGTTGAGTTCCTATACAATTTTAGCAGAGTGAACCTAAAGCTAATCCAATATATCTGAGCTTTCTGAACTCTTATCATGAGGAGACTTATTTTTGAGATGGATATTCTCACCATCGGGGCTTTAGGTGGTCTCCCTAAGAGTGGGATATAAGTTTGTGCTGCACTTCTCAGATGTATGAAGAAAGTTCTGATATTTCCTCCGTCTGAGTGGAGTGTGCCTGGGGAGAGACTGCCCGTCCAACCGCTCTGATCTCCACTTTGGACCAAAAGTGTTGGAGCTTTGTGTGGGATTTGAAGAGGTGTACAATGGAATCGGCCTATTATTAACCATTTTATGTTTTACTTTTGCTGTTTTTTTTTTTTGTTTTTTTTTTTTACTTTTCACTGTCCTATAGTTAATTGCCACACTCCTGTCTCCAAATAGTTCCCAGAATTTATATGCCGCCTATTGCACTGAATAACAGATCTGTCTTCGGTTAGCGGCTGGTTTGCGATCAGTACTCCACCATTCAGCACTGGAGAAAATGCCTTCGCGCCATTGTACATCATTATGTGACACTTTTTTTTCTTTTCTTTCAGCATTTCAAGAAGCATAAAAGGTTGATCCCGGAGAGGACGGTCTGGAAATACTTTGTGCAGCTTTGCAGTGCCTTAGAACATATGCATTCCCGACGTGTCATGCACAGAGGTAAAGGGAATAAATATACCACAAATATGCCGGGCAATAGTCTTCCTTATTCAGTGATTTATTAATAAAAGGAATATAGTGTTTTTCCATTTGATATAGTTTATGCACCGTACAATGTAATGATCTGTTGCTTTGTATTATACTTTGCTACAATAATTTACTATTTTCAAGATCTCTGCTTGCTGACAGTGCCTGGATGAAAACCCATAGAGGCCTAGTCTAAGGCCGGGGTCACAGTGGCGTATAGCATTGGATGTGATCTGCTAATGACACTCATCTGAAATTCTGCTTTGAGCGTGACGGAGTGTCGTCATACTGTGATCAGAGTCTCACATGCGAGCACAGGTGAGGAGAAGATGGAGGTTAATTTCTCCAGCTTCTCCATTGTCTGTGTCTGATATATCAGACTGCACTTAGATGTCATCCATGTGCAGCTCCACGCGCACTTAGACTTCTATGGGTACGAGTGAGCCTATTTGCATGCGAAACCAATTGCAGATCTGCTCTGCTCCATAGTGTAACACTGGTCCGAGTGCAATCCGATAAAATATAGTGTTATACGCTCGTATGAGAGCCGTACTCTGATATGGGGAGTAGATACAATTCTATCCGGCCCAATAAATGATTCATTATCAAACACTAGGTCTTATGTTCACCAGCAGCAAACAAATTTAGCAAATTTACATTTTTTTTTTTATTTATTTATTTTTTTATATCCCGAATGCCTTCTCATAGAATAGCTTTTTCACTCTGTTGAAGGGGAAAAAAACAGCACACTAACTTTATATTAGTTCAATAATGCCAAAAGCTAGATTTAGCACACTGGAAATCTGGTGTTAACAGTCCCTTAACTGTCTTTTTTTTTTTTTTTTTATGCCCTTTGCGTAAATATTCACATACGTACGTTATATTTATCATAGTTTATATATTGCCTCAATCTATTTAAAACCTCCTCTTCTCATGAATGGTAATTTGTCTGAAGTTCTAGTAAAAAAAAATGGGTATTGCTTGAATTTGTGAAGTCCTCCAAAAATGAACAGTAATGTATGATCTATAACCTATTGTTTAAAAAAAAAAAATTCCTTTTTTTTTTCTTCACGTAACCAGTGTTACAGTTGATGTAAAATGGGTTGTATAGTCTAAAATGACAAGAATGCAGTGACTATGACTGCAGACTTGTAAATCCACATATTGCGCGCACTGTGCGCAGTGAGGGTTTGCCTGTGTCAGAGGCGAATCCTCCTGTTCGATGAAGCCACTTTCACACTGAGTTCTTCAGTTGGAGCTGCACGAGAGAGCACACCATTATAACCAGTGGCCCGATGGCACATAAATCCAAAACCTGGTGGTTCGGATGGAAGCCCCAAATGGACCACTGAACAGGGAGAAGAACGCAGTGTGTAAGCAACATGCACCTCTTAAAGGGAATCTGTCACCACGTTTTTGCTCCCCCATCTGAGAGCAGCAAAATGTAGAGAAAGAGACCCTGATTCCAGCGATGTGTCACTTACTGAGCTGTTTGCTGTCATTTTGATAAAATCAATGTTTTCTCTGCTGCAGATCTAGCAGTTATACAGAGCTCATGAATATGCTGGACTACCTGCAGCACGCCAAGTAGTCCTGTAGTGATAATCTACTGCTAATTTATAAAGTGATTTTATCAAAACTACACTAAGCAGCCCAGTAAGTGACACATCACTGGAATCAGGATCTCTGCCCCTACATTATGCTGCTATCAGATTAGGTGGCATAAACCTGGTGACAGATTCCCTTTAATGAATTCAGCACATCTTATTCCTGTTTGGCCATCATTAATACTGGAATACTAAACTCCATTCTTAGGCCCCTTTCACACATCAGTTTTTTGCCATCAGTTACAATCCGTTTTCTTGACTGATCCGTCACAGATTTTGGCTAAACTGATGCAACGGATCCGACTAGGGTGCTGAATAATAAATTGGAGCATGCTCAGTTAAAAAAAAAAAAAAAACAAAAGTCAATCCATCGCCGGATTTCTTCATTTGACGGATGACTATGGATCCTGCGCCCATAGGCTTCCATTCTACCAAACGACGGATGGCGATGGATCCGTCGCTGTCTGTTTTTTTTTTTCAGTGTACACAAAAAAGCATTACTTTGGCCATCGTCTCCGTCCGACGGACAAACATTTTTCGACGGATCCGTCAAACAACGGATGAAACGTGAGGCAATCCGTTGCTAATACAAGTTGATGAGAAAAAACGGATCCAGCGGCATCAGTCGTCGGATCCGTTTTTTCCAAAATTCGACGGATTGTGACTGATAGTAGAAAACTGATGTGTGAAAGGGGTCTTACTGAAGCTGGGCCATAGAGCGCAGTGTGATTCATAGAAAATCAGAATTGCCATCACATGACTCACTCACAAGGGGACAAAACGAGGACTCCATGCCAGAGAAGTTGGCTATCTATAAACTATACTATACTACAATAACATTTATAAAAGTTTAGGTAAAAAATAAAATCAGGCGTGCTTTTTTTAAAATGTTTTTTATATAAATGTGTGTGTGTGTGTGTGTGTGTGTGTCTGGGATTGGCATCTGCACCGTCGCAGCTACAGCCACAAAATTTTGCACACTCACACATCTGGACCCCGAGAGCGTCATAGGCGAAATTTTAACCCGCGCGTTCAAATTTACCAATCAATTTTGCCCTTTTCTATCACACACAAAATGTGCCACACACTACCATGTGCTTGAACACATACCACCCTCAGCACACATTTCACCACACATACACCAACCTCGCCACATAATCGCCCTAAACACACACAAGTCTGGTATTATCCTTCAAATATAAAAATCTCATTAATCTGATTTTTGTAGGTGATTTCTTGTAGGAGAAATTTTTAGGCTTGCTCGGGGGGCTCTGCCAATGTGACAAGGCACCCGCAAACCACTACAGCAAAATTTGCCCTACAACATGGCGCTATTTCCCTTCTGAGCTTTCCACTGTGCCTGAAAAGTAGTTCAAGATTACACGTAGGGTATTGGCACACTTGGGAGATATTGCACAACAATTTGTATGGTCCATGTTCTCCTGTTAACCTTGTGAAAAATTAAAAATTTGGAGCTGAAGTAAAACTTTTGTGGGAAAAATGTAAATATTTTATTTTCACAGATCAATGTTCTGTGAAGCACCTTCAAGGTGCCCACAACACCTCTAGATAAATTTCTTGAGGTGTGTAGTTTCCAAAATCGGATCACCTGTGGGGGGGGGGGAGGGAGTTTCCACTGTTTATACACTTCACCGCTCTGCAAACACAACCATGGCCTCTATCTTTTCCAGCTCCAAAGACTAATGCCACTCCTTCCCATTGAGTCCTGCCGTGCACCCAAAGAGCAGTTTTCCACCACATATGGGGTATTCGCGTACTCAGGAGAAATCAACAAATTGTACAGTGCATTTTCACCTGTTGCCCTTGTGAAAAGGAAAAAAATTGCAGCTAAACTAACCATTTTGTGGGAAAAATTAAAATTTTCATTTTTTGCTTTCACATTGCTTTAATTCCTGTATAGAACTTAAAGGATTAATAAACTTCTTTAATGTGGTTCTGAGCACTTTGAGGGGTGCAGTTTTTAAATTGGTGTCACTTTTAGGATTTTCGGTCAAATGGGCTCTTCAAAATGACTTCAAATGTGATGGGATCCCTAAAAAGCCTTCAGGGCGAAGTGTTTTAACTATGTTAAACTTAACCTTAACCTTGTTAAAAAATAGATCGTTTTTTAAGACCCACATTAATATGCCATTAAGATAAGTTAACCGCCCACCCTTCCCCACCCTAAAAAAATAAAGAAAAGACTCATTTAGACCTTGTACCCACAGGGCGTTTTTTTTCTAGCATTTTTCCTTGCTTTTTTTAATCCATAACAGCCAGGAAAAATCTTCCCAGGAAAGTCTAAGAATCCTGACTTGCTTTGCCCATGTTGCTTCTTTTTTCCTTGCTTTTTTTGTTGTTGAAAAAAGAAGCAACATGTCAATTGTTTTATAATTTTTTTTTTTTTTTTGCCTGCTTTTTTTTCCCCCCGATTGGCTTCAAAGGAGTCAGTGAAAAACGCAGGAAAAAACGTATCTGTAATGCCCACGCTGCTTATTTTTGTGCTTATTTATGTGCTTTTTGACGTAACTGGGGTTCCCTGCGGTAGAGATAAGTGATCCTCATAGGCAAAGATCGGGAAAAAAAACGTACGCTCTCTTGGCCGGATTGGGATCGGACATCCAATAATTAACCTCAAAAGATCTTTCCAAGGATTGGTAAATAATCGGATGGCAAAAACAGTCCTCTCCCTGCCCATCACAGCCATGTCAAGTATTGGCATGGCTGTAATTGGCCACTGTGTGTTAAAACAAAAAAAAAAAAGAGGGGGGTTAAAGCAATACATACTTACAGAATCCCCTTTGGCTGCAGCAGTACTTCTGAGCCAGAAAATTATCTCTAATGAATATTCACTGCTTTCCCCGCCCACACCGACATATCTGATTTGCTGCAGCCAGATCCCGCCCCAGACAGCATCTGTTGTTTGATTGGAATCACAGGTGAGGTCTGAGGGTCTATATTGTTGTATAAAATAAATAAAACAATTGGTGCAGGGTCCCCCCCCCTTCCATATTGATGCCAGCACAGATAAAGCCCCCTTAAGCCCCCAGCTGTGCACTTATCTTGGCTGTGTATCAAAAAAGGAGAAACCATATGCGGCTTTTATTTATTTTTTTAATTATTAAAATACATAATTATGAAAAAAAAAAACAGCGTTAGCTCCCCCCTCAATTTTGATATCCAGCCATGATAAAGCCCGACATCCTGGGGAGTCCAATGGTTATTAGGCCGCTCCCCAGGCTAGGAATAGCAACCTGCAGCCGCCCGGGATTGTCACATCCATTAGATGTGACAAGCCCGGCACTTTATTTGGCTCTTTCCGATTTGCCCTGGTGTGGTTGCAATCGGGGTAACATAAGCGGTTAATAACAGCCCACAGCTGTCACTAAGCTCTAGATTCTTGATGGCAGGCGTCTGACACCCCCATCACTAATTTGTAAGTAACAGTAAATAAACATAAACCCTCGGAAAAATCCTTTATTTGAAATAAAAGAAAAAGAAACGCCCTCTTTCACCACTTTATTAACCCCAAAACACCTCTGAAGATCCAACATAATCCGAATGAGGTCAAACGACAGTTCCATGGAATATGACCGAATGCTGTAACTACAGGCAGAGAGAGCCACGATTAGCGGTGACGTCACTCAGGTTAGTGACTGTTACAATTGGACATTTATGTGACCGTAGGTAACCTGAGTGACGTCACAAGGTGAATCGCGCTCATGCCGGCGGATCACTGGGATTTCCTGCAGATCCACCGGCATAAACATCACCGGAGTTCCCTGCACTTATTCCTTGCGGTCTTTACTGCGGTACTTGCTGGAGGGAAGTCCCGTGACGTAGGTGCTCTGGTCTGTGAGGTGATCCGTAGTTCAGTAAGCCTGGGCCGTTATGGTGATGACCCATGGTTACTTTGGCAGCGATCGGGCCCCCACGATCACTTTCAAGGGACCCAATCTGTCAGGGAGAGATAAGAGATCCCTCTTCCTGCCTTCTGACTACTGTGATCGTACTGATCGTAGCATTCAGGGGGCTAAATTGCCAGGAGAAGTACGAGCACCGCCCTGAGCAGAGATAGCCGGGTCCTGGCTTTAACATCAGCCGGAGACCCGGCGGCGACTGCAGGGGTACAGTGCCTGAACCCCCATGTTCGCCATGACGAAAAAAAAAAATGCAAAAACGTATGAAAAAAAGCATATTTTTCAGCTGCTTTTTTGCTGCCAGGTGTGCTTTTTTGTGTGCGGGGGAAAAAAAGCACCGTGGGCACATACCCTTAAAGTATATCTTCCACTCTGTGCCAGTCATTGCACTGGCTGCTCATACATTATTGGATCCAATCTAAATTACTTGTTCTCTCCCACAAAGCTTTCCACAGTACATCTCCTCCTTATCTCTGTCTATCCACCTACCCGTTCTCTACACTCCACAAGTGAGTTTCGACTAACATCCATACTAATCCGAACCTCCAACTCCTGACTCCAAGACTTCTCCCAAGCTGCACCAATTCTCTGGAATTTTCTACCCCAAGAAACTAGGACTAACCACAATTTACACAATTTTAGATGCTCCCTAAAACCACATATTTTTAGGGTGGCCTATCATGTTCCCTAACGAAGTCCTACGTAAATAAAGATTACTATATCGTCCCCAAAAAGATGCCATTTAAAAATACAGCTTGTATTGCAAAAAAACAAATTGTTGAAAAAATTAAAAGTTTGCAGATCTCCCTCAGGTTTGGGGGGAAATTGTTTCTAAAGGCCTCAGATAGGCCATGAGTATAAGATTTTAATGCATATAATATTTATGTACGTGTGTAAGTACACATTGCCTCTTTACTGCAGCCGTCTGTTACATGGCGTTATGTACAAGTATTTCATTGTTTGAACAGTTTCTGCAGTGTATTGCAAACAATGTTCTTGTACAGCTAGATCCGTGACGTCCGGTGTTACTCTAGGTAAGCAAAAAGCTCTGAGCAAGTAGACTTGTGTTTCCCAATTATGACTTGGTTCTGTTGGTTATAGTTGTGTTCCTTTTTATGTTTTTATTAGTTTGTTAAATCTTTTCATATGATATGTGACTGTAAAAATTATTACGTGTGCACTTGCCTCTAGGTGCATACAGAAAGTCTCAATATTTACCTGTGCTTTTTGGCAGTCTGTCACCAGCTATATGCATTGTTTTGTATCCGTCCACATGGTATCCTCCTGAATTGTCTTATTTGTGCGTTTTGTCTTCTTACCTAAACTTGTTTTTCTCCCCAGATATTAAGCCAGCCAACGTGTTTATAACAGCCACAGGCGTGGTGAAGCTGGGGGATTTAGGTTTGGGCCGCTTCTTCAGCTCCAAAACCACAGCTGCACATTCTTTAGGTAAGCCGTCCTGAGAGGCACGGGTAGTGAGCGGGTGTTTTACTGCCCTGTCTGATGCCATGTGTCAGCTGTGAAACCCACAGCCCCCTCCGGAAAGCCTTATTAACCTGCATTGGGGCACACACTATTAATTTCACGTAGCTTTCAGGAGTTTCCTGTTATGACGACCTTTAACCCTGCCACTGACATTAAAAGAACCCGCTGCCATCATAACCACTGATTATTTATTTTATGGTTGTGTTGTTAAAATTTAAAGGGGAGAAAGCAATTCATGGGATTGGCCTACGGTAGAAGAACATTTTACCAGGAGTATAATAAAAGAATTACAAGTGCCCCATAAAAAGAAGCCTTTTTATTTGCTCTCAGAAAATGTGACAGCACTAGTCAGACTAGTTATATATACATTTTTTTTTTTTTTTTACATTTTCTATTCTCTGTATGTTTTAAGTGAGAAAAGCACTCTAACTTGGGGTCATGGTTTTATTGGGAAGTTGCTGCCTTAATGTACAGTAGCTCTGTATAATTAAAGGGAATCTGTCAGCAGGTTTTTGCTCCTTCATCTGAGAGTAACATGATGTAGGCAAAGAGACTGAATCCCACAATGTATCATTAAGATTACTGGCTGCAGCAGTGATGACAGAGTTTTTAGATTTAGCAATGCAACAGAGCTGAAAATTTTGCTCCCACTCACATTAGGCTCACTATGTACAAAGTCTATAGACAGTGAGATGCTAATCAGAAGGGGAGGGGATTTGTTCAGACTAGTGTAGTCAATGCAATGATAATCCCAGGTGATGAAACCTTCACTATAAGTAAACAACACCACACCAAGGTCAACAATGTCTTTATTTATTACCCTGGGTGTCAGCCTCTCTTTCCTGCTGTCTTCAGATTACATAGCAAAACCCTGCTGACAATATTCCCTTTAACTCCTTCACAACCGCAGGCAGTAAAATTACGTCCTATTTTAACATGACTTAACGACCAGGGACGTAACTTTACTGCCTAAAGTTCATTTGATTGCCGTGGCCATAGCAACTGCTTTCAAATGATGTCCCCTGCTGTTTCTTACAGCAGGGGACCTTTGCTTGACCCCAGGGGGGTGGCATCGCCACCCCCCATAAACGATCGATGTGATTGGCTGTTCAAATCTGAATCGCCAACCACATCGTTCACGCCGATTTTGGCAAAAATAATGCCAGAATTAGTGCGATACTGTGAGATCCTGCTATGAGGTGCTGTAGCAGCTGCAGCAGATCATAGGAGGACCGAAAACATGTCGCCCCCAGCCCCTGCAGCACTGATTGGAGCGATCGTGCTATGACGCGCAATCGCTCCAATCAGTGTGCAGTGGGGCGGTCTGATCTGCAGGTGGCCGCCCTCCCCAGTCCTGTGCTGGTCTGGGGAGCCCTCCCCCAGCATGTCTGCAGCGTGCACTGGCTGGTACATGTGGTACCACGCCACCGCTGCTGTCACCGCTTCAGCTCCTGCTCTACGTGAGTATTCTGTTCCCCTTGCAGCCCGTGCACGCTCACGCCATGGCCCCTGCGCGCTCCCGTAATGGCCCGTGCCCCCCGCGATCTTTGAGTTTGAAAAGTCAAATGGCGTTCCTTCTCTTCTGAGCCCCGCCATGCGCCCAAACAATTTATTTCTACCACATATGAGGTATCTGCGTACTCAGGAAAAATTGCACAATACGTTTTATGGTGCATTTTGTCCTGATACCGTTGTAAAAAAAAAGCTACCTAGTTGAAGAAGCAACAGTTTAGTGATAATTTATTTTTTTTTTCTTTTCACGGCTCAACGTTATAAACTTCTGTGAAGCCCCTAGGGGTTCAAAGTGCTCACCAAACATCTTGAAAAATTATTTGAGGGCTCTAGTTTCCAAAATAAGGTCACTTGTCGGGTAGCTCCATTGTTTAGGTACCTCAGGGGGTCTTCAAACCCGACATGGCATCCGCTAATGAGTGCAGCTAATTTTGCGTTCAAAAATTCAAATTGTGCACGTTCTCTTTCGACCTCTGCCGTGCGCCCAAACAATTGATTTTTACCCCATATGGGGTATCAGCGTACTCAGGAGAAAATGCACAATAAATTTTAGGGTGCACTTTCTCTTTTCTCCCTTGTGAAAATGAAAATTTTATGGCTAAAGTAACATTTTTGTGTTAAAAAGTAAAATTTTCATTTTTTCCTTCCACATTGCTTTGGTTGCTGTGAAGCACCTAAAGGGTTAATAAACTTCTTGGATGTGGTTTTGAGCAGTGTGAGGGGTGCAGTTTTTAGAATGGGGTCACTTTTGGGTATTTTCTGTCGCCTAGGCCTCTTAAAATCACCTCAAATGTGATGTGATGTACCTAAAAAAAATTCTTTTGTAAATTTTGTTGGAAAAATGAGAAATTGCTGATGAACTTTGACCCCTTCTAAGGAAAAAAAAAAATTTGTTTCGAAAATTGCGCTGATGTAAAGTAGACAAGTGGGAAATATTATTTCGTAACTATTTTGTGTGACATATCTCTCAGATTTATGGGCATAAATTTTCAAAGTTTGAAAATTGCGAAATTTTTCAAAATTTTCGCAAAATTTCCTAAATTTTCACAAATGAACGCAAAAAATATCGGCCTAAATTTACCACTGACATGAAGTACAATATGTCACGAAAAAACATTCTCAGAATCGCCAGGATCCGTTGAAGCGTTCCAGAGTTATAACCTGTCAAAGTGACACTGGTCAGAATTGCAAAAAATGGCCCGGTCATTAGGGTGTTTTAGTGGCCGGGGGTGAAGGGGTTAATCACTGAATTACAAGAGAAGTGGAAGACTAGTCAGAGCTATAGGTAAAGGACTTTTTAATTTTTTTTTCATTATTCCAGGCATTTGTTTTCATTTGTGGCTTGTAAGTTTTTAGCTTGGGCAAGTAGTGAAAGCAGATTTTGAGTAAATGGACGGCAGACTTTCTAGACAAGCATCACACAATCTGAGCCTTGGTAAGAGGTGTGATTTTTATATTTTTTTTTTCTTTTAAAGGGAATTTGTCAGTAGAATGAACCATCCTATGTTTATTTAGGTATGCAGCTCATGGGAAGCTGAATAAAATACTTTTTGATTGCTGTGATCTGATATTTTATTTATTTTCCTCACTTATATAGCGCTATTAATTCCACAGCGCTTTACAGACGTGATCATCACTGTCCCCATTGGGGCTCCCCTATCAGTCTGTGTTTGGAGTGCGGGAGGAAACTGGAGAAAAGTCGCGCAAACATTGGGACAAGATACAAACTCCTTGTAGATGTTGTCCTTAGTGGGATATGAACCCAGGACCGCAGCGCTGCAAGTCCAACTGCATATGTTTCCTCTGAATTATGTAGCAAAAGGGGTTGAGGGAATACACATTTATAGACAATAGTGCTCTGATCAGTCTGACGAGGCAATGGTTAACTTTTCTTCATTTAACAAAGGACCCATTCGTCTGGCCTAATTAAGCTGTTCACTCCCCACAGAAGTGGTCAGTCACTCAGTCGTCACAAAAAAATATCCTTTTATTCAGCTTCCTATTATCTGCATGCTTATGTAGATGCCTTACGAGGATTGATTCTATTGACAGATTCCCTTTTAAAACTGCATATCACACCTATATTTGTTAAAGGGAACCTGTCAGGTGCAATATGCACCCAGATATGGGTGCATATTGCTAATCCCTGCCTAACCGTCCCTGTATATAGTAGTATAGATAAAAAGATCTTTAGAAAAAGTATTTCTAAAGATCTTTTATCCTATGCTAATGATGCCAGGGACTAGTTGCAAGGGCGTTACTTCCCTTGGCTAGTCGGCCCCCTTAGCATATAAGTACGCCCCTGTGAGCATGATAACATACTAATGTGCAGTGTCAGAGGTAGGTCGGTCTCACCACTCTCCATTGCCACCGCCCCCGACGCTGGATTTCGGCTCTGTGTGCATGATCAGAAGTCCCGGACAAAATCCAATTTTTACCATCTCATGAATAAATCTTCGGGTTTCTTAGCCAGAAGAACAAAAATTCTGAGGTCTAAGACCAAAATGTTACAGATAAGAGATAGGGACAACAAAATTTACAAAAATCTAAAAGACATTTCACTAAAATACGAGGAATTTTTTAACAACCTATATAACTTAAAAAATAATAAACTAAAAGACAAACCCACAAAGGAAGACATCAATCAATTCCTTGACTCGATTCAGTTACCCTCTCTGTCTAACAAAGATTTAAATTTCCTAAACACAGAGTGACATAATGGCTACAATAAACTCTAAAACAAAATAAAGCACCAGGACCAGATGGAATTCCCAATGAGTACTACAAAAAGTTTGCTACAATCTTAACCCCATATTTAACCACCCTCATCAATGAACTATCACTAGGCTTAAAATTACCTGAGGAGATGCAAGAAGCCGCTATTATCAGTTTTGTATAAAGAAAAGGGAGACAGAGACCTCATTGGAAACTATAGACCCATTTCGTTCCTAAATGCTGACCTGAAAATATTGGCAAAAACCCTAGCCACCAGACTAGAAAAAATAGTATTGAACATTATACACACAGATCAAGTGGGGTTCATTGCAAACAGAGGAGCAGAAGACGCTACCAGGCGAATCCTAAATCTACTCACTCAGGAAAACTAAAGGGTGCTTTACACGCTGCGACATCGCTAGCGATGTCGAGCGCGATAGCACCCACCCCCGTCGTTCGTACAATTGGTGCTCGCTGCCGTAGCGAACATTATCGCTACTTCAGCATCACACGCACATACCTTGTCAGCAACGTCGCTGTGACCGCCGAACAATCCCTCCCTCAAGGGGGAGGTGCGTTCGGCATCATAGCGACGTCACTGCAGCGTCACTAAGCGGCTGGCCAATAGAAGCGGAGGGGCGGAGATGAGCGGGACATAACATGCCGCCCACCTACTTCCTTCCTCATTGCCGATGGACGCAGGTAAGGAGAAGTTCGTCATCCCTGCGGTGTCACACATAGCGATGTGTGATGACGCAGGAACGACGAACAACATCATACCTGTGGCAGCAGCGATATTAACACTAGAAGTCCCAGAGAGGGGTCATTTAACATTTCTACCTTTTGGAACCCAGAGATGGGTCGAATTACATTCTTTTGTTTACACTCTCTTACAAGACCTTTGTTGAGGTGGATCAACACAATTGCCCCCTGAAGATTCCTCAGGCAATGGCCACATTTACAAATGAAAGGATGCTAATTGGAGTCATCAGAGTTGTCAGTTTGAACGAAGGGTCATTTGACCCTCTTTCGGGACTTCAGTGGGGAGCTCAAAAATTCTGGGACTTCTAGTGTTAAGGAAAGGAGCGACATGTCAACGAACACAGTTTTTGAACGATTTTGCGGTCGTTGATAATCGCTCTTTGGTGTCACGCTGCGATGTCGCTACCGGCGCCGGATGTGCGTCACTAACAATGTGACCCCTACGATATATCAGTAGTGATGTCGCAGCGTGTAAAGCACCCTTTAGACTCCCACAGTCTTTATCACAATTGATGCTGAGAAGGCATTTGACCGGGTTCAGTGGAACTAATTACTACAAACTTTAAAAAAATTGGCTTCAATGGGAGGCTATTAGACCTTATGAAATCATTCTACTGAAACCCATCTGCGAGAATTATATCAAATGGTAAAATCAACCTCTCGAATGGAACAAGGCAGGGGTGTCCTCTGTCCTCTTTCCCCGTCGTTGTTCGATCTTTTCATTGAGCCCTTGGTGGAGAAGATCAGGATGGACAGCCGGATTAGGGGCGTCCCTGCTAATAACAGACAATTCAAAGTGTCACTTTTCACAGATGACATCCTACTCTCTCTAATGGATCCACTGAACTCGGTCATACAGACCTTGGAAATTTTTAAAGAATTCTCAAGGGTCTCATTATATAGGGTCAATACGGATAAAACCCAGGCTATGCACCTCAATCTGGATCAGGATCTATTAACACTAGAAGAAATTTGGAGCTCCATAGGGTTCCAATGGTAGAAATGTTAAATGACCCCTCTCTGGAACTTCTAGTGTTAAAAGTCCTACAATCGGAAATCAAATTTCATTGGAATGTGGACAGCATGTCTTATTTAGGAATCAAACTAACAAAAAAACACAAAGGACTGTGCTAACCAGAATATTACTGACATTTATAATACCATCCAAAAAGATCTACATCTATCCAAAGTAGAGCTTTCCTGGTTAGGAAAAATAAACACATACAAAATGCTGGAACTTCCCAAGCTACTTTATATCTTCAGAACTATCTCATTACCAATCAAGAAGAAGCTTCTACAAAAACTCCAAACTCAACTAACATCTTTTGTATGGGGTAAAACTAAACGTAGAGTAGCACAATCTACCCTAAACAAAAACAGAATCAATGGGTGGTTGGGGATGCCAAACATAATGGCCTACTATCAAGCAATGACTGTTAAAAGCAGCCAGAAGTATTGGAACAGAGATGATATAAACCTGCATGGGTGGGACTTGAAGATTCTTATTGTCCAAATATAGAAGTTGGAGACCTGGTGGTGGCCTACCTATGCGACTCTAAAGAGTGACTACCTAAGGAGGTCATCACCAGGAACTTAATAATAACATGGAGGAAATTCAGAGCCCAATCTAGAAAAATACACGGCACCAAATCAATAGGTTGGATGAAGATCGAAACACTTTCTGCATTCTCACCAAGATTAAAGCTCAACCACTGGAAATCTAAGGGAATATGCTTAATCTCAGACATACTCGATAACGATAAGCTGCAGCCCTACCAAGATTTAGCAAAAGAATTCAAACTAACAAAGTCAAATAAGAAAACTTGGAAGATAATAGAAAAAAATTTCATGAAACCTAGCACCACCCTCCACCTTCCAAGTAACATCACAGCTCTCTTAAAGAATCCAAGTAATCAAAACACTTGGAAAACCAAATATATCTACCAAATTTATAACGAAGACACAAATCTCCTTAACTTAAAAAACTTGGAAAAGTGGAAAATAGTTAAAAATCCTAGAAAATCAATTTGAAGAAAGATTTCAAAAGTCATTGGCCACAGTCTACAAAAATATACCTTGCGTTGCTCTTATAGAAACCAGTTATAAGATAACCCGCTAGTATTACACACCCCATAAATTGCATTTAATTAACCCAGATACCTCATACAAATGCTGGAGAAACTGTAGAAATTCAGGCAACATAACTCACATATTTTGGTCGTGTCCAAAAATTAAGAAATTCTGGAGACATTCAATCACTTATAAGGTTCATTACACAGCTAGATGTAACTCTAACTCCAGAATTGGTTTTTCTCTTAAAACATTGAAGCGATACCTAAATATTTTAGGCCCATAGTAATACATATTCTACTAGTTTCCACTAATCTCATTGCATCCAAATGGAAAAGTGAGAAAGCTCCTAATATTCAAGACTATAAGGAGAAACTAACTCTACATAAAACTTTTTAGGGTACTATTATGCCATAAAAAATAATACTCAAACCAAGTACCTCACCAAATGGGACCCATGGCTAGAGCCCAATCACCGACAAACTATATAGCCCAACTGACGTTAAGAAAACACTAACTATATTCGAGAAATACAAGCTCACTATTAATTCCAGGCTTGAAGCTCTAGTCTTTGATACCTCCCTGATCTAAAACTCACTAGAATTATATGTTTTTGATCTCGCAAATTTGCTGGACTGTCTACGGAATCCAAGTCAGGAAGTTGTTAATTTTATTTGTTGTTTAGTTATGTTTTGAAAAAGGTTAATTCAGAAGCAATTGATTTGACCAACAAAATATACTGCTTGATGTATCAACACTAACCAACTGGGGGGTCAAAATGTGAATTTTTTTAACCTTAATATTACTATCTATATGTCCTTACATTTTTTCTAACACATGATTTCAAGATTTGTTAGCTACAATACCTAATAAAAATCATTTGAACAAGAAGTCCCGGACTTCCAGTCATGCATAGTACGGAACCGGGTGTACGTGTCCTGGCTTCAAACTGGTGTAGTGCGCATGATCGGAAGTCCGGGGACATTCTGATTGTGCGCACTAAGCCTAAAACCAGTGGTGGCAGCAGAGGTGAGAGTGACCATACCTCTGACGCTGTGCATTGATTAGCATGTTGGCACGCCCACTGGGGCGGGCTTACATACTAAGGAGGCCGACTAGCCAAGGGAACTAACGCCCTTTCAGCTAGTCGCTGGCCTGATTAGCATATGATAAAAGATCCTTAGAAATACTTTTTCTAAAGATCTCTATCTATGCTACTAGATGCAGGGACAGTTAAGCAGGGATTAGCAATATACACCCAGAACTGCTGTAGGCTCCTGCTCTTCAATTACCGGCCAGCTCATAACCTTCATTGTATATTCACTGCACCCTGGGTGACAGCGTCTGCCTGCAGCCAATCACAGACCCAGTCTGGGGGTCTATATCATACAGTGAATATAAATAAACTGGCGTATTGTCCCCCCATATTATGATACTCAGCACAGATAAAGCATACGGCTACAGGCTGTAGCCCTTAGCTGTCAGGTTTAATCATGGTAGTGTATCAAATAAAAGGGATTGCATGCTGTTTTTCTTTTTTAAATTATTTAAATAAATAAGTAAAAAAGTGTGCGGTCCCCCCAATTTTGATACCCAGCCGTGATAAAGCCCAACAATTGGGGGATGGTATTCTCAGGCTGGGATGACCCATGTTTATTGGGTGCCCCCCCCAGCCTAAAAATAGCCACCCATTAGATGTGACAATTCTGGCACTTTACCCAGCTCTTCCCGATTTGCTTTGGTGTGGTGGCAATCAGGGTGATAAGGAGTTAGGCCGGCGTCACACGGTACGATCTATCGTGCGATCGCTCGAGCGATCGTACCCGCCCGCGTCGTTTGTGCGTCACGGGCAATTAGTTGCCCGTGGCGCAAAAGTGGTAAACCCCCTGTCACACGCACTTACATCCTGGACGACGTCACTGTGGGCGACGAACATCCTCTTCCTGAAGGGGGAGGGACGTTCGGCTTCACAGCGACGTCACACAGCGGCCGGCCAATAGAAGTGGAGGGGTGGAGATGAGCGGGACGGAACATCCCGCCCACCTCCTTCCTTCCTTCCGCATTGCCGACAGGACGCAGGTAAGCTGTGTTCGTCGTTCCCGGGGTATCACACGGAGCGATGTGTGCTGCCTCGGGAACGATGAACAACCGGAGCAGAGAAGGAGGAACGACATTTTGAAAATGAACGACGTGTCAACGAGCAACGATAAGGTGAGTATTTTTGCTCGTTCACAGCCATTTGTAACTGTCACACGCTACGATATGTCGAACGATGCCGGATGTGCGTCACGGAATTCGTGACCCCGACGACACATCGCCCGATATATCGTAGCTGTGGCGCCGCCCTTAATGTCAGCCAACAGCTGCCACTAAGCCCTAGATTAGTAATTGCAAGCATCTGACACACACACACCCCCCCCATTAGTAATCTGTAAGTGAAAAGAAGTAAACCCAAGCACCGAAAATATCCTTTATATGAAATAAGATACAAAAAACCCTCCTTCACCACTTTAACCCCCAAAACACCCTTTCAGGTCCAACTTAATCCACACGAGGTCCCACGACGCTTCCAGCTCTGCTACATACCGTATTTTTCGGACTATAAGACGCACTTTTTTCCCCACAAATAGGGGAAAGTGGGGGGTGCATCTTACAGTCTGAACTTAAGGCTGGGGGGAATGAGGGTGCTGCGATGGAGCGGGTCATCAGGGGCACGAGCAGGCTGCAGCAGCGCCTGTCATGACCACGTGGGCCTGCTCATTACATTTGCACTCCCATCCTCCTGCCCATCTTTCAGCGCTGAAGCCGGCGCTGACAAGTGAGTGGGATGATGGGCGGGGGATGCGCGCATACTAAACAGCCAGCCCACCCGCATGATCACCCCTGGCAACTACAGCCTGGAGTGATCATGTGCGGCTGTATTCACTGCCCCCAGTGCATCATCATCAGTGCGGGTTGCAGTGAATCAGTATACTCACCATTCTCCTGCAGCACCGCAATCTCCTCCTGTCTATGCCGGCCGCGGCTGTGTGGAGACTAGCGGCGCTCACAGCGATGACGTCATTGCTGTGCGCACGTGTCCACACACAGCCGCGGCCGGCACAGACAGCAGGAGATCACAGTGCTGCAGGGATCGTAGCCAGCTCCACACAGGTCAGTGGCGCTGCTGCCAGCACAGACGTGAGGAGGAGCGATGCTGCGTGGAGTGAGAAAAGGTGAGTATACACTTTTATTTTTTTTGTGTGTGCCACAGGATGCAGGACATACAGCATGATGGATGGGGTATATAGCAGGATGGGGGTATATAGCAGGATGGGGGTATATAGCAGGAATGGAGCACATACCAGGATGGGGGTATATAGCAGGATGGGAGCACATACCAGAATGGGGGTGTATAGCAGGATGTGGCCATATGCCAGGATGGGGTATATAGCAGGACAGGATGCGGCCATATGCCAGGATGGGATATATAGAAGGATGCGGCCATATACCAGGATGGGGTATATAGCATGATGCGGCCATATGCCAGGATGAGGTATATAGCTGGATGGGGGCACATACCAGGATGGGGGCACATACCAGGATGGGCGTATATAGCATGATGTGGCCATATACCAGGATGAGGTATATAGCAGGATGAGGGCTATACCAGGATGAGGGACATATATATACAAGCCAGGAGGATCATTACCAGGATGGGGTACCTTAGTAGAGAATTTGGGGATATGACCCCCATAATAGTGTCAGCAGCAGATCCTCGCCCCATAAGTGTGTCATGACCACATTTTTTGCTTAAAATTTTATTTTCCTATTTTCCTTCTCTAAAACCAGGGTGCGTCTTATGGACCGGTGTATCTTATAGTCCGAAAAATACGGTAACTAAAGTCACAGTGCGATCATGGAACATGACCGAACACTGTGACGTTCAGGCAGAAAATGAGCAGCGCGATCAGCAATGACGTCACTCAGGTGATTTGCGGTCACAGCTGGAGATGCATTGAAGGAAATAATTATTTGATCCTTTGCTGATTTTGTAAGTTTTCCCACTGACAAAGACATGAACAGGCTATTATTTTAAGGGTAGGTTAATTTTAACAGTGAGAGATAGACTATCCAAATAAAATCCAGTAAATCACATTGTATGAATTTATTTGCATTTCACAGAGAGAAATAAGTATTTGATCCCCTACCAACCATTAAGAGTCCTGGCTCCTACTGACCACTTAGATGTTCCTAATTAACTCATTACCTGCATTAAAGACAGCTATCTTAAATTGTCACCTGTATAAAAGACTCCTGTCAACAAGCTCAATCAGTCGGACTCTATCCTTAACAACAGGGGTGGGGAACCTTTTTACTGCCGGGGGCCATTTGGAATTTCCTACTAACCTTTGGGGGCCACACAAAATTATCAACTTGAAAACTACCCTGGTATATTTTGGTCAAACGATTAATTAACTCACCCCTACTGTGACTGCTGGAGCTGCTTTTCTTTGGTGAGGCTGTGATGTTCGGTGATATTGATTAATCTTGTTTCTCACAGCTGCTTTTCCAGGTTTGTCTCGGTATGGATATGCTGGGGGCATATACATCACAGGAGACGCTGGGGTGCATAAATTACAGGAGACACTGGGAGTACACATCACAGGAGGGGCTGGGGCGTATACATCACTAGGGGGGGGGGCATGGACAGCCCTGGCGGTGGCAGACATGACTGGGGACAAGGAAAACACTAGGAGGCAGCACGGACTGCACTAGGAGGCAGCACTAGGGAGACACAGACAGGACTGGTGGAGCATAGACATAATCAGGAGGGCACGGACTGGGGGGCATAGACAGCAGTGGCGAGTACAGAGCACTGGGGGGTACACAGCACTGGGTGAGCACGGACAGCATAAGGGGGGCACAGACCGCACTGACTGTGGCATGGACAGCACTGGTGGCAGCATGGACAGCATTAGGTGGCGCGGACAGCACTGGGGGAGCATAGACATCACCCTGGGTTTACAGACAGCACTAGGGGTGCACGGACATCAGTGGTGGGTTACACTGCACTGGGGGGTACACACTGCACTGGGGGGTAAACACTGCACTGGGGGGTACACACTGCACTGGGGTGTACACACTGCACTGGGGGGTACACACTGCACTGAGCGGGGGGGCAGCGATGGGTTGAGCTCTCACAGTACTGGGGTGGGGGAGGAGTCACACGCACAGCACAGGTCCGGGAGGCCATTAAATCTGCTTTAGCTCTTCTGTGACTTTATCGCAGCATGCTGCTTACCCCGCCCACCAGAGCACACTAGCACAGGTCGGGGTTAAGCCTAGAATGTATGGGCTGCAGTCAGGTCCTGGAAGTCAGGATCTGGATAGAGCCCATACATTCTAGCATCTACCCTCAGGTCATCAGGCAGTGAGATTTAAAGGGCCAGCAGCCGGGAAAAGCGCGGCTGCCGCCAGAGAACAGCGGTCCCCGGGAATGTGCCCGGGGGCCGCATAAAAAGTCGCCACGGGCCGCATACGGCCCGCGGGCTGGAGGTTCCCCACCCCTGCTCTACAACATGGGCAAGACCAAAGAGCTTTCTAAGGATGTCAGGGACAAGATCACAGACCTGCACAAGGCTGGAATGGGCTACAAAACCATAAGTAAGAATCTGGGTGAGAAGGAGACAACTGTTGGTGCAATAGTAAGACAATGGAAGAAATGCAAAATGAGTGTTAATCGACATCGATCTGTGACTCCATTCAAAATCTTTCCTCGTGGGGTATTCAGAATCATGAGGAAGGTGAGAGATCAGTATAAAATTACATGAGTGGAACCTGTTAATGATCTCAAGGCAGCTTGGACCACTGTCACCAAGAAAACTATTAACACTTTATACCATAATTGCTTAATATTCTGCAGTGCCTGCAAAGTCCCACTGCTCAAGAAGCCACATGTGCAGCCAGCCCGTCTGAAGTTTGCCAATGAACACCCAGATGATTCTGAGAATGATTGGGAGAAGTTGCTGTGGTCAGATGAGACAAAAAATTACCTCTTTTGGCCTTAACTCAACTTGCCGTGTTTGGAGGAAGAGAAATGCTGCCTATGACCGAAAGAACACTGTCCCCACTGTCAAGCATGGAGGTAGAAGTGTGGTGCCCCTGAGGCTACCGTCGCCACAGAGCTACTGCACCTCATCCAAAGGTGTGGTGCCCCATCCTGGGTAAGAAAGAGGCCATCTATCGGGTTACACGACAACACACCAAAAACCTGCAGACACCCAATTATTAACTCACATTAGATCAGGGCGGGGCAGGTCCCATTAATGCTTAGCGACCAGTAATCTGGTTATGGCACTTAAGCCCCGTGCAGTGTCTCTAGAACCATCCAGGGGGTAGAGCTTAGTGGGTGAGCAGTCTGAGGTAAAATGGGCGGAGCTAAGTTTGAAAGTTTGCCATTGACAGAGTCAGTCAGGAGGAGGGAGGAGACCGACTAGGGGTCCTGTTCAACTCTGAGGAGATGGAAGAAAGAATCCCAGTGACCTTAGGGGAAGTGTGTCAGATACCTCTATAGTCGCGTTTCACAGGCAACAGCTTGAAGTAGAGATATTGGTCGCAAAATGGGTCCCTGTTCCTAGGCTAGAAAGATACTTTAGGACTTCCTAGTAACACTGGAAGCCAGGGTGGCTGTACGCACCCTTGGGCCATAAGCGACACACAAATCCGCTGGAAGGGGGCCACAGAGGACCGGGGATCCAGGCAGGCAGAAATCCCTTTGAAGGTCCCCGGAGGGAGCCAGGCAGGCAGAAGTCCCTTTTCAGGTTCGCAGTCCCCTGGCTCAGGGCACTGTGTGTGGAGGTGCAGGACAGGAGGGAGAAAGACAGCGCAGAGAGACGGCCAGTAAAGGCAAACAAAGGGTGTACCGGTACTGGCCTCGGACTTACTCGGGATTGGTTGTTGCCCATCACTGGGTAACCCAGCATACTGTGGATGGACTAAAATGGCTGTCAAGTTTGAATCAACACAGTGATTAAAAGACTATTGTTGCAAAGCCCTGGTGTCGTCTCCATTCCTCCTGTGTCACAACCTGTCCTCATAGACTTTTCATATTATCAACTGTTATCTCGGGGCCTCACTCCACCTGTGGGGGGAGTAAGAACACCTCAGCTGCCCCCTTATCACCTGCCCCGGGAAACCTACAGCGCAGCGGCGGCTCACATAGCCGCACCACCACAGGTGGAGTCACAAACTTTATTCCACTGTAATATAATCATCATCCCCCTTTATTTAAAAGACACCGCCAGAGTCACGGAGCCGAACCCCGCCACCGCTGATATACCCGGACTAGTCCGGCCCGATTCAGAGTACCCCCGGCCCTGGAGTTGGACATGTCAGAAACATTTTGTTTTGGGGGTGTTTCTCTGCTAAGGGCACAGGACTACTTCACCACATCAATGGGACAATGTATGGTGCTATGTACGATAAAATCCTGAGTAACAACCTCCATCCCTCCGCCAGGACATTAAAAATGGGTTGTGGCTGGGACTTCAGGCACGACAATGGCCCAAAGTATGTAGCCAAGGCAACAAAGGAGTGGCTCCAAAAGAAGCACATTAAGGTCAGGATGTGGCCTACCCAGTTTCCAGACCTTAATCCCATTGAAAACGTATGGCGGGAGCTGGAGCTCCCAGTTGCCAAGCGTCAGCCTCAAAATCTTAATGATTTAGAGATGATCTGCATAGAGGAGTGGACCAAAATTCCTCCTGACATGTGCGTAAACCTCATCATGAACTACAAAAAACGTCTGACTGCTGTGCTTGCCAACAAGGGTTTTGCCACCAAGTATTAAGTCTTGTTTGCAAGAGGGATCAAATACTTATTTCTTTCTGCAAAATGCAAACAAATTTATATAATTTATACAATGTGATTTTTCTGGATTTTATTTTGGAAATTCTAGCTCTCACTGTTAAAATGTACCTACCCTTAATATTATAGATTGTTCATGTTTGTCAATGGGCTAACTAACAAAATCACCAATGGATCAAATAATTATTTCCTTCAGTGTATGACCGCAAATAGCCTGAGTGACATCAGCACTGATCTCGCGGCTCATTCATTCTCTCCCTCCAGCAGGTACAGTGACGCCGGAGACTGGCTTGCTTTATTGTATTTTTTTCTTTTCTTTTTTTACGTTTTTTTTTTTTTCTTTTGTTACCCTAGTGCCGGATCCAGGTCAATCCCGACCTGGGCTTGACACTTCGGTTCTTTTGAACCCCTGCGGGTCTGGTCTTGGTCTGGCCATCACAGAAGAGTAAAAAAACCCTGTAAAAACGCCATAGAGCACCAAAAGCTTTTCCAAAAAACATACCAAAAACGCAAAAAAAAACCACCAGGAGACTTCTGCAACAAGATCACATTTTGGTCAGGAAAAAAAACACCCTGTGTGAGCATTGCCTTACTGTCACATTAAAAATGTTGCTATTTAGTACCAGCCTGATGAAACTGTGGTGCACAACCGCTACCTTATTCACTGCTCCAGTGTGTCTTAGGCTACATGCGTATGCTGCAGATTTTTCTGCACACAAACTGCAACTAAGGCCACTTTCACACTTGCGTTGAACGGCATCCGTCACAATGCGTTGTGTAACGCATGTGATGGATGCGTTGTAAATAGTGTGATATAAAGGCAACGGATTCCTGTGAAATAACGAGTTGCGTTAAGCTGAGAGAGAGAGAGCGAGCCCCCATCATCACTGCACACACTCCGGCACTACCGCCTCCATCATAATCACCGCACACACCCCGGCACTACCGCTCCCATCATCACTGCACACACGCAGGCACTACCGCACTCATCACTGCATACACACCGGCACTACTGCTTCCATAATCTCCGCACACACTACCTCAGTGACGTCCCCGCTGACAGCGCGACTCACTTCAGTTGCTGCTTGGAGCTAACAGAGAGCGGCGGTGTTCTACTGCCGCTCCTGTCGGCTTTATGTAGCAGAGCTGGATGCGTTGCGGGACCTCGTTTGGATTACGCCAGACCTGGAGTGGTATTTGGGGATTAATAAAGTGGTGAAAGAGGGTGTTTTTTTTTATCTTCCAAATAAAGTATTTTTTCGTGTGTGTGTGTTTATTTACTTTCACTTACAGGTTAATCATTGTGGGTGTCTCATAGACGCCTGCCATGATTAACCTAGGACTTAGTGGCAGCTATGGGCTGCTGCTATTAACTCCTTATTATCTCGATTGCCACCGCACCAGGGCAATTTGGGATTAGCCGGGTAGAGTTCTGGTACTGTCGCATCTAATGGATGCGGCAATTCCAGGCGGCTGCTGGCTGATATTGTTAGGCTGGGGGGCTCCCCATAGCGTGGGGCTCCCATCCTGATCATACCAGCTTTCAGCCGTGTGACTTTACCTTGGCTGGTATCAAAATTATTGGGGACCGCATGCCGTTTTTATAAACTATTTATTGTACTGCATGATTTAGACCCGCCCAACGGCGGCTGTGATTGGTTGCAGTGAGAGAGCTGTCACTCAGCGTGGGGGCGGGTCTGACTGCAACGAATCATAGGCCCTGGTGGGCAGGGGAAGCAGTGAATACTAGATGGAATAATGAACGGCCGGCATTTTCAAAAGGGGAAAAGCCGCTGGAGCTTTGTGACAGCTGTGCAGTGCCGCGCCCGTGATCGGTGGGTATGCTCAGTAGAACATGACGGAATCCGTCAGCGGATTCCGCCGCTTAGCACATAGTGGCGGAATCCACCACCATGGACAATCATTAGACACCTTGGCGGATTCTAACGACCCAAAAAACGCTACATGTAGCGTTCCCTCCACTCGATGCTGTCAAAATAACGATGCAGCGTCGTCCAGCGGATGAAACGCAGACACTTGCGTTACGGTGCGTCGTCAATACAAGTCTATGGAGAATAGCGCAGTGCGTTAACTGACTGCGCTATTCTCCATAGCAGCGGATTGCGCTGAACACAAGTGTGAAAGCGGCCTAAGGCTGCTTTCACACTACGTCTTTTTAACATGCGTCCTGAATGTTTTTTTAACGCAGAAACGGGTCCAGTGCAAATGCGTTTTCATTTCAATGCATTTGCAATGGACTCGCGTTAACATGTGTTCACCTGCGTTTGCGTGCGTTATAGTGAGGATCCAGCGACTTGCAGTTTTTTAACATCTTTCAAAAACGCTACTTGTAGCGTTTTTGAGCTGCGTCCAACTTCTGCAAATTGCTAGATCCTGACTAAACAGCACGCAAACGCATGTGAACGCTGGCGTGCTGATAGGCAGGATCCTGCTTGCTCTACTGAGCATACCCAGAAGCCAGCCTCCGTGATCAGTCTATCTCTCTCCTCCCTCTGTCTCTCCCCCTCCCTCTCCCCCACCTGAGAGCTGCGGACACTCGTAACCAAGGTAAATATCGGGTAACCACTTATCTTAGTTACCCGATGTTTACGTTGGTAACGTGTGCAGGGAGCCCGGCTCCTAGCAGCTGCAGACGCTTGTAACCAAAGTAAATATCGGGTATCCAAGCAAGTATACCCGATGTTTACCTTGGTTACGAGCCTCGCAGCTGTCAGATGCCGGCTCCCAGTCTGGCACGTTTAGTTCCCCTCACTCCCGATCACATGACTCCAATGCCCGCCCCTAAACATCCAGTGACAGGATCCTGCAAAATAAGACTTGCGTTTGCATGCATTTTTTGCTGTAAAAGAAGGATCCGCTTTTGCAGCAAAAAACCGTTCAGGACGCATGTTAAAAAGACGTAGTGTGAAAGCAGCCTAAAACTGCAACCAAAACTGCACCTTGTTAGAGAGAGCCTGGAAATGTAAAAAAAAAAAAATCTTGTAATGTTGGTGCGTTTTTAATGCGTTTATGTATTTTTTGTGACAAAAATGCACCAAAAATCCTCCAAAAACGCATGCAAAATTCACCAAATTGACAGCATGTGTTTTTTGTGACAAATGTTGACAAAAATGCTAGAAGAATGAACAATGCTGCATCTTTTTTTGTCACAAACTTTTGACAAAAAAAGCTGTCAAACTAAAGGTACACATAGCAAATCTGAATTCTCATAGACTTTGCTGGGAAGTCAAATGTCAGAAAGTTCTGACAACAAAACTGCACCAAAAAACGCAGCGTGCGCATGTAGCAGTTGTTCACCCCAGTGCTGTCCATCATTGTAGTTATTTTCGAAGTATTAGAAACCTGATCTTCCCCATAATCAGCACTATTTTACACACAGGCAGATTTAAGGAGAAAAACATATGTAAAGGGTGTAGTAAATTATTTATTTATTTTTTATTATACTCCATATAATTCCATTGAAATCCTCTTAATTTTTAGGGTGCATAACATATGTACAATTGATCACCTTATTACTGTAAAATTAAGAGGAATCTCTTGCAGGGATGACTATAGAGCCATCTTATCTAAACCTTGGCTATTGTATCTGTTTGTATATATGAATACTGTGTGTGTGTGTGTATTGTAAGTTTTAAAAAAATATATATATAAAATGTAATACATTTTGATAATTTTTTTATATATCTTTAAAGGGTCATATCTGTTTACACTATAATGTCTTGTTTACAGTGGGAACCCCATACTACATGTCACCGGAGAGGATACATGAAAACGGATACAACTTCAAATCTGATATTTGGTCATTAGGATGTCTTCTTTACGAGGTAATTAAAAGAAACGTGCAATGAAATGCCTAAGTAGTAACCTCTGTAATCTCCTGGCACAGATTGGCAGAATCACCATTGATACTCCAGGCCTCTGACTGTGTACAGTTGTGTTTTCATAGATGTCCACGTAGAGCTCAGTGGTCAGTACGTAATAGTTACGTACGTATTAATGCTCAGGCTAAAAGTACAAGTGGCATTTTTAAATTTTTTTAGATATCAATTGAAGTTACAGAAACAATAATTGCTTATATTGTCAATAACTGCAGGACATTGTGGCTTGCGCTGTCAGGAATGGTTATGAACCTCAGTTTGCCATATTGCGTAGCAATACCTACCCAGCACATCTTACCAGGTAGTTACCATTTAAGGAGCCCTAGAATAAATCTGTCCACCTCACTGTGTGAGAGATCATTATTAAAATGTATCATTGAATATATGCACATATAAATAAATACAGATGCATATCGATGGGGTCTGCAAAGGCTGCTTCATGAAAATTAACATTATCCTTCAGTTATTACTGTATATGTGCTTAGTGTATGTCCAATTATATAGAATGTGCACAATAGCCATTTTGCTAAATACATTACGTATAATATTTAGCTTCTCGTCATACCTGTGTGCTAAAAGACAAAAAATGCTCCTCTGTCACCTAGGCTCCTGAGTCCAGTATAGTGCTACGGCTCTAGAATCATTTCATCTTGTTGTGCTGGGTCCTGTATTGGATATTGGAGCCTCGGTGACAGGCAAGAACAAGAACACCCATTCCTCAATACATATTAGCAGCATTGACTTCCATACAGTAGATTACATATATATCTTGTGTGTGTATGTATGTATATATACTAGAAGGTGGCCCGATTCTACGCATCGGGTATTCTAGAATTTACGTATTGTGTAGTTCATGGATGATTTTTGTTTTTTATATATATATATATATATATATATATATATATATATATATATATATATATATATATATATATATATATATATATATATATATATAATGTTTTTTGTGTGTAGTTACCAAGTGTTTGTGTAGGCGCTGTACATGTTCTGGGTGTTGTCTGGGTGTGGCGGGGGGTGAGGCCGGTGTATGTGTGTTGCGTTGTTTGTGGAGCCCTGTGTGTCTGTAGCGTTGTGTTTGTGTGTGTGTCGCGCGGTTTGTGTGTGTGTGGTGTGTTTTGGGGGGAGGTATGTTTTGTGCAATGTGTGTGTTATGTTTTGTGCAATGTGTGTGTTGTGCGGTATGTGCGTATATTTGTGTGTGCCGCGGTGTTTGTGTGTTGGGTGTTGTGTGTGTGCAGCGTTGTCTGTGTGTGTGGGTGTCTGTGTAGGGCAGTTTTTTGTGGTTCCCAGTGTGTGTGTGTGGTGTGTTTTGCGGTGCGAGCGCGCGCGTGTGTGTGTGTTGGGGGGAAGTGTGCACTTCCCATCGTGCTCCATCCCCCATGCAGCGCACTCCCCATCGTGCTCCATCCCCTATGCTGCGCACCCCCCATCGTGCTCCATCTCCCATGCTGTGCACTCCCAAACGTGCTCCATCCGCCATGCTGCGCACTCCCAAATGTGCTCCATCCACCATGCTGCGCACTCCCAAACGTGCTCCATCCGCCATACTCCGCACTCCCCATCGTGCTCCATCCCCCATGCAGCGCACTCCCCATCGTGCTCCATCCCCTATGCTGCGCACCCCCCATCGTGCTCCATCTCCCATGCTGCGCACTCCCAAACGTGCTCCATCCGCCATACTCCGCACTCCCCATCGTGCTCCATCCCCCATCCAGTGCACTCCCCATCGTGCTCCATCCCCTATGCTGCGCACCCCCATCGTGCTGCATCCCCCATGCTGCGCACTCCCAAACATGCTCCATCCGCCATGCTGCGCACTCCCAAACGTGCTCCATCCGCCATGCTGCGCACTCCCAAACGTGCTCCATCCGCCATGCTGCGCATCCCCCATCATGCTCCATCCCCCATGCTGCACCAGCATCAGCCTCTCTACCCGCAGCATCAGCCTCTCTCCTCCCAGCATCAGCCTCTCTCCTCCCAGCATCAGCCTCTCTCCCCGCAGCATCAGCCTCTCTACCCGCAGCATCAGCCTCTCTCCTCCCAGCATCAGCCTCTCTCCTCCCAGCATCAGCCTCTCTCCTCCCAGCATCAGCCTCTCTCCTCCCAGCATCAGCCTCTCTCCTCCCAGCATCAGCCTCTCTCCCCGCAGCATCAGCCTCTCTCCCCGCAGCATCAGCCTCTCTCCCCGCAGCATCAGCCTCTCTCCCCGCAGCATCAGCCTCTCTCCCCGCAGCATCAGCCTCTCTCCCCGCAGCATCAGCCTCTCTCCCCGCAGCATCAGCCTCTCTCCCCGCAGCATCAGCCTCTCTCCTCCCAGCATCAGCCTCTCTCCTCCCAGCATCAGCCTCTCTCCTCCCAGCATCAGCCTCTCTCCCCGCAGCATCAGCCTCTCTCCCCGCAGCATCAGCCTCTCTCCCCGCAGCATCAGCCTCTCTCCCCGCAGCATCAGCCTCTCTCCCCGCAGCATCAGCCTCTCTCCCCGCAGCATCAGCCTCTCTCCCCGCAGCATCAGCCTCTCTCCCCGCAGCATCAGCCTCTCTCCCCGCAGCATCAGCCTCTCTCCCCGCAGCATCAGCCTCTC
Source organism: Anomaloglossus baeobatrachus (assembly GCF_048569485.1). Taxonomy (NCBI): domain Eukaryota; kingdom Metazoa; phylum Chordata; class Amphibia; order Anura; family Aromobatidae; genus Anomaloglossus; species Anomaloglossus baeobatrachus. Next base: position 160,337,521 of record NC_134360.1, on the reverse strand, counting down.
TCCCCGCAGCATCAGCCTCTCTCCCCGCAGCATCAGCCTCTCTCCCCGCAGCATCAGCCTCTCTCCCCCGCAGCATCAGCCTCTCTCCCCGCAGCATCAGCCTCTCTCTCCTCCCAGCATCAGCCTCTCTCTCCTCCCAGCATCAGCCTCTCTCTCCTCCCAGCGTCAGCCTCTCTCTCCTCCCAGCGTCAGCCTCTCTCTCCTCCCAGCGTCAGCCTCTCTCTCCTCCCAGCGTCAGCCTCTCTCTCCTCCCAGCGTCAGCCTCTCTCTCCTCCCAGCGTCAGCCTCTCTCTCCTCCCAGCGTCAGCCTCTCTCTCCTCCCAGCGTCAGCCTCTCTCTCCTCCCAGCGTCAGCCTCTCTCTCCTCCCAGCGTCAGCCTCTCTCTCCTCCCAGCGTCAGCCTCTCTCTCCTCCCAGCGTCAGCCTCTCTCTCCTCCCAGCGTCAGCCTCTCTCTCCTCCCAGCGTCAGCCTCTCTCTCCTCCCAGCGTCAGCCTCTCTCTCCTCCCAGCGTCAGCCTCTCTCTCCTCCCAGCGTCAGCCTCTCTCTCCTCCCAGCGTCAGCCTCTCTCTCCTCCCAGCGTCAGCCTCTCTCTCCTCCCAGCGTCAGCCTCTCTCTCCTCCCAGCGTCAGCCTCTCTCTCTCCTCCCAGCGTCAGCCTCTCTCTCCTCCCAGCGTCAGCCTCTCTCTCCTCCCAGCGTCAGCCTCTCTCTCCTCCCAGCGTCAGCCTCTCTCTCCTCCCAGCGTCAGCCTCTCTCTCCTCCCAGCGTCAGCCTCTCTCTCCTCCCAGCGTCAGCCTCTCTCTCCTCCCAGCGTCAGCCTCTCTCTCCTCCCAGCGTCAGCCTCTCTCTCCTCCCAGCGTCAGCCTCTCTCTCCTCCCAGCGTCAGCCTCTCTCTCCTCCCAGCGTCAGCCTCTCTCTCCTCCCAGCGTCAGCCTCTCTCTCCTCCCAGCGTCAGCCTCTCTCTCCTCCCAGCGTCAGCCTCTCTCTCCTCCCAGCGTCAGCCTCTCTCTCCTCCCAGCGTCAGCCTCTCTCTCCTCCCAGCGTCAGCCTCTCTCTCCTCCCAGCGTCAGCCTCTCTCTCCTCCCAGCGTCAGCCTCTCTCTCCTCCCAGCGTCAGCCTCTCTCTCCTCCCAGCGTCAGCCTCTCTCTCCTCCCCAGCGTCAGCCTCTCTCTCTCCTCCCAGCGTCAGCCTCTCTCTCCTCCCAGCGTCAGCCTCTCTCTCCTCCCAGCGTCAGCCTCTCTCTCCTCCCAGCGTCAGCCTCTCTCTCCTCCCAGCGTCAGCCTCTC
>NC_134360.1:160306154-160333537 GCF_048569485.1 Anomaloglossus baeobatrachus | reverse complement strand
AAACTAAGATCAGCCTGCACAAGAATGATGAGAGAGAAACATTATAAGGCTATGTTCACACTAGAAAAATGATTTTTCTTAAGAAATTTCTTAAGAAATTTCTTAAGAATGAAGGATTAGTGCACCTGCGTTAAAAAACGCACCAAAAACGCACCTGCGTTTTTGCCGCGTTTTCGGTGCGTTTTTGGTGCGTTTTCGGTGCGTTTTTGGTGCGTTTTTACCGCTGGTTGCTCCCTGCGTTATTGTGCCAATTATCTATGGCAAAAAACGCAGTTAGCTGCAGAAAAGAAGTGACATGCTCATTCTTTTTCTTAAGAAAATCTACTGAAAGAATTTTCTTAAGAAAAAAACGCAGTGTGCGCACAGCAAATTTTTTTTGCCATAGGTTTTGCTGGGGAATGTCTGCAGAAAGGTTACAAGAATTTCTCAAGAAATTTCTGCAGCAAAAACGGACCCAAAACGCAGGTAAAAAAACGCAGTGTGTGAACATAGCCTAAAGGCTTGAAACAGTTCATGCACCAAAGCACACCACGTCCAGTGTAAAACATGGAGAGGCAGTGTGATGGCCAGACATGCATGGCTTCCAATGGCCCTGGGTCACTAGTTTTTATTGATGAAGTGACTGAAGACAGAAGCAGGCAGATGAATACTGAAGAGTACAGGACAATACTTTCTGCTCAGATTCAACCATATGCAGCAAGGTTGATTGGATGGTGCTTCACAGCAAAGATTGGGCAGTGACCAAAAACATACTGCAAACTTAACCCAGAAGTTTTTAAGGCAAAGAAGTAGAATTTTCTGTAATGGCCTAGGCTATCGCCAGATCTCAACCAACTGAAGCATGCATTTTACATGCTTAAGACAAAACGTAAGGTAAAAAGATCAACAAACAAGTAACAGAGGTCAGCTGCAGTAATGACCGACAAAGCATCACAAAGGCGGAAACCCAGTATTTGGTGACATCCTTAGCTTCCAGACTTCAAGCAGTCATTGCCTGTATAGGCTTCTCCACGAAATATTAAAAATGAACATATTTTTATTGTGAAGTTACCGTTTCCAATTACCCTTTAGCCCCTGAAGTGAGGAGGCTTTGTGGAAAAAAATGGTTGTAGTCCTTAAAAGTTTCGTAGTATATTTTTGTTCAACCCCTTTCATTAAACCTGAAAGTCTGCACTTCAATTGCATCTCAGTTGTTTAATTTTAAATAAAACATAGTGGCCTGCAGAGGCCAAATCACGAATACTCGGTCACTGTCTAAAATCTTTCTGGATCTAACTATGCATATATAGTGGGTTTCATAAGTAGTGAACAAATCAACAATTTTCTATGAAAATATTCAGTTTCCACAAAAATAAGTCCTACTCCGAAAATAAGCCCTAGAAGGATCTTTTTTGAGTGCTTAAAGTAAGCCCTAGTCCAAAAATAAGTTCTAGTTGTTGTGCCATTAAAGAAGCTAGAAAAGTTAGTCTGCAACTGGACTCTTCATCAAGGAAGGCAGACATCAACAAAAGGAAGCAGACACCCTTCTCCCCTGCCCCCTCCCTGCCACTTAAAAAAAAAAAAAAAAACAAACACTCCCTAAACAAGTACAGTTGGCAATTGCCGATGGTAGAAGGGCTCGCACACAGAGATCTACATCGCTTTAAGGCCCCTCGCTATTCCAGCTGCATTGCACTGCAGCTCTCACAAACAGATTGGGTACCAGTATCGCTCAACAAAAGTGCTACTGCTTCCAGCCACCAAGGCGAACCAACCCCTGTAGGAGTCAGGACCTGACAATGAGGCAGATTTGTATGTGAGAGCCCATTCACTTTTCAACTTTGTTTGGGGGGGTCTGGTAAGGGTGATTCTTTTAGGTGGTGTCTGTTTTATTTTTGGGGTAAAACTGGCAGTACATAGAGAATAATAGATTTAAGCAGTAATTTAAACCTTTATAATTATGGTATTTACCCACTACTACTAAAGGACTGGTTCTGTACCATGACCATAGCAGATCAGATAAGCAAATGTGAATCTGAGCTAGTAATAGGATTAACACCATGTTGATGGTACAGAATGTCATGACGTGATAACATGTGAATAAATGTTGATTGTTTTTTTTTTTTTGTTCAAGAATAACTGTGGATGATCATGGGAAAGATATGACATCCCCTGAAAATTAAGCTATAGTGTATCTTTCGGAGCAAAAAATGAAGCAAAGGTGAACTAGAGAGAGTTGGGCGGAGTTCGTTTTTTTTTTTTTTCGTTTTTTTTTCATATAAACCATTTTGGTGTTTTTTGGTGTTTTTGTCTGTCTTTTACCTACTGGCTTAGTAATGGAGACATGTCCATCAGACAGCCCTATTACTATCACCAGTGCTTGACACTACACAGCTAACAACAAAGCCAACATCTCGTGGGATATGCCAAGTCTGGAGCAATTGCGCCTGGTAATTTTAGTATGGAAAGAGCCCAGTAACCATGTACATTCCCAGCCTGATATCAGCCAGAAGCTGTCTGTTTTACCTTTGCCGGTTATTAATAATGGGGCGCCCACACCATTTTTTTTTCAATAATACTTTTATTACGTTAAACAAGGCTAAGCAACCGTTAGTTCTACTTGAAAGGCGCTAAAGGGTGTAAATGTGTAATATGTAGGGGGGTTGTGAAATTACATAGCTGCAGGATAGCTATCCCTCTATTCTGTCTAATATTTATCAAAGTACATTCATATAGGAAAATAGTGTATAATTACGTGTGCTATAAATATTACACACATAAGGCCAAAGTTCATATCAGCTTAATAAACAATTAGTAGTTTTAATTAAGTATAATAACCCCATAAGTTTCAGTCCTGTGTAAATAAGACAATACATTTAATCGGTTTTTCCTGAGGACTCCCCATCTCTAGACCCAGTACTGCAATCTCCAGCTTACCGCTATGTCTGTGCTATGCTAGTAGATGGTGATGGGTGGACCTGGACTGTAAAAGTCTGGAAGCGCGCAGTTTTCAACTTACCCAGGTATTGATCCGGAAACTCGGAAAATGTAAAAAAAAATAAAGAAAATGAGAATGAAGCAAGTTTTTTTACTTACCGAGGCTCCGTCGCGGCTGTAAACTGGTCCCGCAGCCGCCCCATTCACTTCTGGGGCCGCTTATTCGCCTCATGCATATGGACTGCTTTCCCCGCCCACTGGTGACTGTGATTGGTTGCAGTCAGACCCGCCCCCAGCTTGTGTGATAGTGTCTTCTTGCAAACAATCATGGGCACTGTCTGCAAGTCTATATCGTACAGTAAAAATAACTAAAATATTTGGCATAGGGTCCTCCATATTATGATACCCAGCACAGATAAGCCCTACAGCTACAGGCTGCAGCCTCTAGCCGTGCACTTATCTTGACTGTGTATCAAAATAACAGGAAACGCATGAAACTTCTTTTTTATTTAATAAAAAAAAACAGCATGCGGTCCCCCCCCCAATTTTGATACCCAGGTATAATAAAGCCCCACAGCTGGGGGCTAGTATTCTATGGCTGGGAAGACTCTTTGGCCCGCCCCCCCCAGCCTAAAAATAGCAGCCTGCAAGTGCCCAGGATTGCTGCATGCATTAGATGCGACAATTCCAGCTTGCGACAATACCCGGTTCTTCCCTAGTGCCCTGGTCCTCTTGTAATCAGGGTAATAAGGGGTTAATAGACCACAGCTGCCAATAAACCCTACATTAGTAGGTCACCATCACATAATGGGTGTCAGGTCCGAGCATTCCTACATGAACAGTGTCCTGAAAACTGGCGTGGGTCAGTTGAATGGCTACCAAGGTCTCCCTATCTGACCCCTTTAGACTTTTATCTTTGGGGTCATCTGAATCTAGTGGTCTATGCTGTGAAGATACAAGATGTGCAGCATCTGAAACTACAGATACTGGAATCCTGTGCTAGCATTTCTTTTGCAGTCTTGCTGTGTCGCCCTGGACAAGCCAGGGGCCACAAAGCACAACACCACCACACCCCACACTCCCTGTAGGCACATCGAAGTCAGAACACAAAATCCTTGTTGCCCTCTCCAGGGGCTGATGTCCACACCAGGGGGTGGAGCCAGGCGGTTGGTCTCCACCCACCAAGGAGTTCACAGTCCTGGAGGAGGGAGAACACGGGCAGTCTAGATTTGAGGTGAAAGTGGAAGGAGCAAAGTAGAAAGTGAGCAGTAGTGAAGTGACAGCAAAAGAACCTGAAGTTGGTCCGGGTGTGTGGCCCGGACAGAACAGCAAGGTTGGCAGACGGTGGTGACCGTCTGCAGTGGAGGCCGATTGGAGTCTGCCGTAAGGACCGTGGACGGGTGGTGACCCGGCGGTACCGGACCGGCATACAAAGAGAAGCCAGCACCATTGGCAGTGGCCTTTCGGATCCCGGCAAGGCTTGGAGTCGCCGTGAATTTGCCAAATCCGTTAGTGAAGAGGACCTCCGGGTTTCCAAACAGCTAAGTCCCGATAGAAGGCAACCGTCCAACCGTGAAGGGGAGACACCGCCAAGGGCAACAGTTTCCCAGGGCCAGCGCCTGCGGGCAAAAAAGGGGCTCCTCCGGCCTACATCCAAGTCGGGGAGCGGGTTACCGGTGGGAACCCATCGCTACCAACATTAAACTTAGGTGCATGGAGAGACAGTCATCATCAACCTACAGGGAAGAAGCAACCGCAGCCGTCTGGGGGACCCGTCCATCCAGCCGTGTGTTTTAGCGAGAACTGTGTCATCGTCTCAGGCTGAGTACCCCCGTGCCGTATGGCACAGCGCTACCCCTGCGACCCTGCACCTAATCAGGCCCCGCAACCCGCCTGCTGTCCTCCCTACCTACCCCATCATCGGGCCCCGGGACAACCAACCCCCTACCCACGGAGGGGAGAAGTAACAACAAAGCTGCTCCCTGTCACCGCTCCCGGGATCCCCGTCCAGAGCAGCGGTGGTGTCCACACAATCACCACAACCGTGGGTGGCGTCACGGACAATAAAACCCCAAAACCATTCCCCTTTTCACTCACGGGCGAGGAGCGCCGCTCGAGTCCCCGGGATCCGGCCCATCGCTCGAGCCACCAAGCAGCAGCGGCAGCCGGACCCGAGCAGTGGGAGAGCGCAGCGTCCCCTCCTCCGCCCGCGACATTGCTATCAGTGTGTCAAGAGTGGCAGAAGACTGTTGCATTGACAATCCAACACAATGGGCAGCACTTGAACACATTTTATAAGTGGTCATAAAATTGTAAATAACTAATGAATGAATAAAGTTTCATTAAAACCAAGCACACGATTGTTTTTCTTGTGAAGTTCTCAAAAAGTTTGATGTGTTACATGACCCTCTTCCCATTGGAAAAAAATAAAGTTGGATCCAAAATCGCCGACTTCAAAATGGCCGCCATGTTCACCATCCATCTTGAAAAGTTTTCCCCCCTCCCATATATTGAGCCACAAACAGGAAGTTGATATCGCCAACTATTCCCATTTTATTTAGGTGTATCCATATAAATGGCGCACCCTGTATATATTTTATGTTTTCTACTTTAATCAGATCCTAAAGCAAAAGTCTTAGACTCCTTATGTCAAAACTTCATGATCGCCTTTTGAAAATATAATGAACAATATCCACAAGACTTACTGTGATCCGTTTGTATCTGGGCTGCCATTCATTTAATGAGGATGAAGGCACTACATGTAAAGGTGTATGCTTGTATTTGGGATTTCCTTGAACCACACTCCTGTTACTTGGCTCTAGAACATCTATCTGACTGGTCACTGGATAAAGTGCTTGTATCTTCCAATGTGGAAACATTTCATTTCCCAATTGTAGACTAATTGACCCGTGTAGTGGTGCGCCTTTGCTTTTAAGCCTTCTTTAATCTTCATTAATTGCCTGTTCCTGCGTTAGGCCTTTAGCGCAGTTGCGTGATTGTTTTGCTTAGATTTTGGCAATATGCCTGATCTTCTTTTTTTAATTCCCACTTAATAATGCATTATAAAAAAAATGTACAATCCAGGTCACCATTTCAAAAATTGCACTTTGCACTCAAGCAAATTATGATACACCTTAAGTTCTAAAATCTATTTTACTTTTTATTTAATGCAGTGAAGAAATTAATGAGGATCAAGTGGCAGAAACGAAATTGCAAAGTGATTTTTTTTTTGTAATTAAATTGTGCAGTGATTTTTTTTGGTGTTTTTTGATTGATATGCAAACAAGATGAGTCCAATTAATAAGGAGATGATTTGCTTTTAATACACAGACCTTTACATGCCAAAGTAGGTATTACATGCTATTTTTTCCCTTTGTCTTATTGTTAAGCGCAGCAACTGGATTCTTGACAAGGTTGTAAGTTGGTGGCTTTTCAACACAGCATGGGGAGAGAAAGCAAAAGAGAGGGAGAAAGACTGCCACCAGCCTTAAAGACAGACAGTGGGATCCTGTCCTTCCACGACACCCCAGGAATACTAATCAGGCCGCGAGGTCAGGAGAGCAAGTCAATCATTCCCCAAGATCGGCTCAGTGTGCAAGATCAAATTAGCCTGAAAAATTCAGCTGCCGAGAGGAGAAATAAAAAGGGGGGGTGAGGTGGAGAGGAGGGAGGGAGGGGGAGGTAGAGGGAGAGAGCAGCTGTCAGAGAGAAGTCGGGAAGATACACTAATGAAGCAGATGAATAGTGCATAAAGCTTCAAAATAAAAACAGGACAGTTGACATTTTTCATCTGTCAAAGCAGGAGATGCATGAAAATATACTAGTCGCGGTTGGCTCCTCCGGGGGACGTTCTGCGTGTTATTTTATTATTTTTTTTTCCCTTCCCACCTACAACGTGTGACATTAACCTGTTCACTGACAGAAGCGCCCTGCAAGGCACTGCTAGGCATCGGGATTTCAGGAATACCAGGGAAGTTGTTGGATAGAGCAGCGCTAAAGCAGAAAGAATTCTCTAGGACAAAAATACTTCACTTGAACGTATAGATGGCAGACTCCTGATTGCTTCCTGGATCTGTAACCATTGCTTTCCTAAATGTATTTGTAAGCATGAATAGGATTTGCCATTAAAGATAGTAATAGCTTCTAAAAACCAGTAAACACCTACACTTTTAAGAAGGAGATGGTGGGTGGGTACATTTTAGAATATTAGAGAGTTGCCTTAAATTATGTTATACAATTTTATTGAATTGCCCTATTGGAAGCAAGTGTCCTTTTTGATTTTAAGCCTCTCCTTGATTTCAAGGCAGTCTGGAGTCCTAGTCCTATTGAAAACATTACGGTATATATATATATATTAGTGGAATGCAAGCAGCTACTTTTTGTAGAGTTTATTTTTTTTTTTTCCTTGCATACTGTGCTCTGAGATGGACAAGGCTCTCTCTGTCCTATTATATCTCGCCACCACCATTTTTGTAGTGGGAAATACCTGTTGAGATATCAAACATAAGACTTGGTTTGGACCATTTACTTTGTGTATCTATTAAAGGGAACCAAACAAGGATTTTGGTATATGAGGTAAAGCCAGTGCAGTACAGGCACTATCAGGCACAGTCTGTACATACCCTTAGTGGGCAGCTCGGATGTTTAGGCTTTGAAATCCAAGTTTGTGAAGTTTAAAAATTCATTATCTTTTTGACTAACCGTTGCTGATAATATCTGGACGGGTTATGCACATGGATTCCCGCCCCCCCCCCCCCCCGCCGCCTGTTCTTCCCTCTCTCTGGCTCTATGCAAATTTTTCTATTCAGTAACATGACGTCGGAGTTGGCGCCTGCTCATATAGCTCACCTCAGACGTCATGTTTCTGAAGCCCGTATTACCTAGTCTTGTACCTGCGCATGCGCTCCCGCAGTCACAACAGGACTGGAGAACAGCTGATCTTACCGATTAGGTGCAGCAGACGTCTGCTACGATATCTTCTGCTGCAGCTAATCGGTAAGATCAGCTGTTCTCCAGTCCTGCTGCAACCACGCGTGCTCCCGCTGTCACAACGAGATCTGAAAAAGCGAGGGCGCATGCGCTGCCCTCTCAGGCACAAGACTAGGTAATGCGGGCTTCAGAAACATGGTGTCAGAGATAAGCACTATGTGCAAGCGCCATGTTACTGAATAAAAAATGTGCCTAGAGCCAGAGAGAGGGAGGAACAGGTGGCAGGGGGGGGGCAGGAATCCATGTGAATAACCCGCCCGGATATTATCAGCAGAGGTGCAATTGTCAGTCAAAAAGATGATGAATTTTTAAACTTAACAAACTTTGATTTCAAAGCCTAAACATCTGAGCTGCCCACTAATGGTATGTACACAATGTGCCTGATAGTGCAGTACTGCACTGGCTGCACCTTATATACCAAAATCCTGATGTTTCGTTCCCTTTAAGACTGCATTTTCTATCTCATTTGTTCCATTTTTAAGAATAAACAAACGGCATTAATTATTGTATATTCTAGAACTATTACTTATGTTTGTGTATGAATTCCTGAATTGTGAAGTGCTGCAGAATACGTTGGCGCTTTAGAAATAAAGATTATAAAAAAAATGGATTTGTGTAACTGATTCAAACAAGCAGAAGGACCCTATTGATTATCATGAGGTCCATCCGGCTTCCATTATATGTCTGTTTTTAGCATGGAAGAAAAAGTACTACAGAACCCACAGAACCCAGAATAATCATTGGCGTTTCCATTTGCATCAGTTATTTAACTTTTTTCTTTTTTTAACGTTCCATTTGTTACTAATAATAGAAGAGACAATGTCAAAACACTAGTGTGAACGTACCCTTACATCAGCTGTTATAAATTGTGATGTTACTTTGTTGGTAGAGCATGCATTGAATAATTGAGAAGGGTCGTGAGTAGCACATGCAGATTTGTAATCCTCCTCATCCATGGCGCACAACTGTTTGAAAGCACAAGCTAAAATAACTTGTACAAACAAAAGCAAAGTCACTCATCTTTTTTTAAGTTTGTTTTCAAAGTAAAAGTTTGAATAGTGCAACTTTAATGATTCAGACGCACACATTCAGTAGGTATTCACATCAGCTGATACTCCTCTGTTATACATGGATTTAGATGTACTGCTGTATTCAATAGCATTTAAAAGTATAAATTGATGGAACTACCATTTTGCTGCTTATAGAAGTACTAAAAAAAAAAAAAAATGGGGAGACAAGGGGGCTTCCATGTGTTTTATTGGTATAAGGGTATGTGCATATGATTAGGACACACTGCATTTTGGGCACTTGTCCTCTCCTGCAGGGCCCAAGTGTTGTCCGCAGGAGACCGCAGCAGCCCGTGACCACGATCCGGGTTCTAGCGCTGTGGACTTTAAGCTGTATTCTCCCAGTGGAGAACACTTGCAGCTCCGCAGCTTAAATTGACATGCTGTGGCTCAGAAACCCGCGCCGCAGGTCAGTTTATGCTGCAGGAAAAAAGCACAGAGGGCATGGGATTTCTATAAATCCCATCCACTTTGCTTTTTCTGTACAACACCGTGAGCACACTCTGCATCCAAAATGCTGCAAACACTGATTGTGTGCACATACCCTAACTGATAGCATGAAAAACTGAGTGTTCACCCTGCGCTACGCAACCAATCATAGTAATGTGCAGACTGCCGCTGACTCCTATGCAGATCACCTCCTGACTCTGGACCATGGTAGTTGATAGGAAAATAGGAAGTTCAATAGTGCTGTCTAAGGGGTACTTCACACACAGCGAGATCGCTACTGAGATTGCTGCTTAGTCACGTTTTTTGTGACCTCATTAGCGATCTCGCTGTGTGTGACACTGAGCAGCGATCTGGTCCCTGCTGTGAGATCGCTGCTCGTTACACACAGCCCTGGTTCGTTTTTTTTATTGTTGCTCTCCCGCTGATAAGCACACATCGCTGTGTGTGACAGCGAGAGAGCAACAATCCTGAATGTGCAGGGAGCAAGAGCCGGCGTCTGACAGCCTGCGGTAAGCTGTAACCAAGGTAAACATCGGGTAACCAAGGTGGTTACCCGATATTTACCTTCGTTACCAGCCTCCGCAGCTCTCATGCTGCCAGTGCCGGCTCCTGCTCCCTGCACACGCTAAGTTAAGCGGTGTGAGCTGGTAACTAAGGTAAACATCGGGTAACCATACCCGATGTTTACCTTAGTTACCAGTGTTCGGAGTTTCCAGACGCCGGCTCCGTGCAAGCGCAGCGTCGCTTGCACGTCGCTGCTGGCTGGGGGCTGGTCACTGGTCGCTGGTGAGATCTGCCTGTTTGGCAGCTCACCAGCGACCATGTAGCGATGCAGCAGCGATCCTGACCAGGTCAGATCGCTGGTCGGATCGCTGCTGCATCGCTAAAGTGTGAAGGTACCCTAAATCCACTTTTATTGCTGCTATGTTAAAACCATGGTAAATGCCAAACAAACACAGTTGACATGGGTAAAATGAATGTGTTTTCCGCCCCAAACCAAGACCTTCCTCAGGTTCAATAGTTCATACTAGTAAAACCAAGAAAGTTCTAGTACAGAACCGAAAACTTGTTCTTTTTACCTATGTCAACTTTTTTTTTTTTTAAACCCTGTTTAACACACCAGCCCATCAATAAGTGGTTTTAATCAGACATCACTAGTAGTGATGAGCGAGTATGCTTGTTACTACTCGGTACTCGCACGAGTATCACTGTACTCGGGCTACTCGGCGGGTACCGAGTAATTTTGCAATACTCGTGCTTTACTCGTGGTCTTCATTTCTGCATGTTGGCGCTCTTTTGAGAGCCAGCCCTCATGCAGGGATTGGCTGGCAGACCACTGCAATGCCACAGCCCTGTTAGTTGTGGAATTGCAGTGATTGGCTGGCCTGCACAGCGTGACCGAGCCTTTATACCGGCCGGCGCGCTGTGCTCTGTACACAGCCATCTCATATTCCCTGCTTTCCACGCCCACAGGCGCCTATGATTGGTTGCAGTGAGACACGCCCCCACGCTGAGTGACAGGTGTCACACTGCACCCAATCACAGCAGCCGGTGGGCGGGTCTATACTGTGCAGTAAAATAAATAAATAAATAATTAAAAAATCCGGCGTGCGGTCCCCCCAATTTTAATACCAGCCAGATAAAGCCATACAGCTGAAGGCTGGTATTCTCAGGATGGGGAGCTCCACGTTATGGGGAGCCCCCCACCCTAACAATATCAGTCAGCAGCTGCCCAGAATTGCCGCATACATTATATGCGACAGTTCTGGGGCTGTACCTGGCTCTTCCCGATTTACCTTAGTGCGTTGGCAAATCGGGGTAATAAGGAGTTAATGGCAGCCCATAGCTGCCACTAAATCCTAGATTAATCATGTCAGGCGTCTCCCCGAGATTCCTTCCATGATTAATCTGTAAATTACAGTTAAAAAACACACACACCCGAAAAATCCTTTATTAGAAATAAAAAACACTAACAAAGTCCCTCATTACCAATTTATTAACCCCGACAAACCCTCCATGTCCGGCGTACTCCACGGACTCCGGCGTCGCGTCCAGCTCTGCTGCATGGAAGTGACAGGAGCTGCAGAAGACACCGCCGCTCCGGTCACCTCCACGCAGCTAATGAAGGGAATAGCGCGATCAGCTGCTGTCAGTCAGGTAACTCCCGGCCACCGCTGGATCCAGCGGTGGCCGCGATTAACTTCAGTGACAGCAGCTGATCGCTATACTCACCTCAGTTGGTGCATGGAGCTGACTGGAGCGGCGGTGAGTAGCGCGATCAGCTGAGCTGTCACTGAGGTTACCCGCGGCCACCGCTGCATCCACCGCTGGATCCAGGTAACCTCAGTGACAGCTCAGCTGATCGCTATACTCATCTCATTAGCTGCGTGGAGGTGACCGGAGCGGCGGTGTATTCTGCAGCTCCTGTCACTTCCATGCAGCAGAGCTGGACGCGACGCTGGAGGACTGTGGAGTACGCCGGACATGGAGGGTTTGTCGGGGTTAATAAATTGGTAATGAGGGACTTTGTTAGTGTTTTTTATTTCTAATAAAGGATTTTTCGGGTGTGTGTGTTTTTTAACTGTAATTTACAGATTAATCATGGAAGGAATCTCGGGGAGACACCTGACATGATTAATCTAGGATTTAGTGGCAGCTATGGGCTGCCATTAACTCCTTATTACCCCGATTTGCCAACGCACTAGGGTAAATCGGGAAGAGCCGGGTACAGTCCCAGAACTGTCGCATCTAATGTATGCGGCAATTCTGGGCGGCTGCTGACTGATATTGTTAGGGTGGGGGGCTCCCCATAACGTGGAGCTCCCCATCCTGAGAATACCAGCCTTCAGCCGTATGGCTTTATCTGGCTGGTATTAAAATTGGGGGGACCGCACGCCGTTTTTTTTAATTATTTAATTATTTATTTCACTGCACAGTATACACACACCGGCTGCTGTGATTGGGTGCAGTGAGACAGCTGTCACTCAGTGTGGGAGCGTGTCTCACTGCAACCAATCATAGGCACCGAAAAGCAGGAAAGCAGGGAATAGGAGATTGATTAATGAGCGGCCGGCTTTTTCAAAAGAGGAAAAGCCACCGGAGTTTGAACAGCTGTGCAGCGCCGCGGCAGTGATCGGGGAACGGTAAGTAAGAGAGAGGGGGGGGAACTGACCGACAGACTGTGAGAGGGGGACAGACAAGACAGAGAGAGACAGACCGACGGACTGAGGGAGATAGAATAAAAAAAAAAAAATTACCGACATCGCTAGTAAAAAGCACAAAACGTGCGTTTTGGACATCGGAGTGCCACACAAGGTTTTCATGTAAAATCTTTCATGTATTAATCTCAAAAAGTAACATACACCAGCTCTATCTCACTATTGGGTATGTGCCCTTAACATTTCCGCCATGAAAAATCATTTTGGTGTCATTTTGGAAGGTTTTCTGGTGAGTCCGGAAAAATGGCGTAAAACTTGGACAAAATTGTTCACAGCTGTGACTTTTGAGTGATAAATGCTTCAAGGGGTCTTCCCCATGCTGATGCCATGTCATTTGAGCACTCCTCTGAGACTTTTGTGACATTTTTAGGGTTTCTACATGCTGCCGGGGGGTCATTTCACAAAAATACTCGGGTCTCCCATAGGATAACATTGGGCTCGGTGCTCGGGCCGAGTACACGAGTATCTTGGGAGGCTCGGCCCGAGCTTCGAGCACCCGAGCTTTTTAGTACTCGCTCATCACTAATCACTAGTGATGGGCGAACACCCCAATGTTCGTGATCGGGAGACTCTCCCAAACCTTTTGTTAAGTTCAGATTCTGAGATAATGCAAACTTGTGTTAAAACTCCGAGCTTGGACTTTACAGTTATGGGATGGGGCAGTTGGGTTTGTAAAATAAAGAATATAGTTAATAATAAACATTGTCATTATGCTTACCGCTCCCGTGATGTGTCCTGCAGACCCGCTCAGCCTCTGTCTCTCTGCCGCATCTGCTTCCGGGTCCGATCACTAACTTCTCAGGGTATTAACTGCACTGATCGTCACTCGGCGGTTTTTGGCCGTGTTCGCGGTGACGTCAGGGTTCACCTGAGTTCATGAGCCATGGACTTGATTGAACTTTGACTGTCACTGTCCGAGTCTCGTATCGGTAGCACCCGGCACGGCGCACACTCACCTTACAGGAGTGGGTTAGCTGCATGTATTTCCATGCAGCTGAGGCACTCCTGTCAGGAGCGTGTGCGCCATGCTGAGTGATACCGATGTGAGACTCATGCAGTGAATACCACCAGAAGTTAATGATCAGACCCGGAAGCCGAAGCGGTCTCCGGCTGAGCGGGTCTGCAGGACGCGTTGCGGGACTGGTAAGTATAATCCTAATTTTTACTAATGTGCTTTTTTTTTTTTTTTTTTTTTTTTTTTATTTTTTACAGCCCCTGGGCCCGAACTGGACGCAAACTGTAACACGAGCTTCCCTGGAAAACGTGTTTGGGACTGTGTGCTCCAACACTGTGTTTGGTACGGACCCCGAACTTTACAGTTCGGGTTCGTCCATCACCAGACAGCACCATTTGACTTCCTATTTTCCTTTTCGCTTCCTATGTTACATAAAGAAATAGATTACATACAGTGGCTTGAAAAAGTATTCATACCTCATAAACCTTGACATTTTTTTCACATGGCACCCACAAGCTTAAATGTGTTTTATGTGATCTACCAACATAAAATAAGTATTTGTGAAAGAAACGATACATGGATTTCTAAATATTTTAAAAAAATATATTAATGTGAAAATTGACACGTGTATTTGTATTCCACCCCCTTGAGTCAGTACTTTTGTAGGACCACCTTTCCCTGCAATAACTGCTGCAAGTCTTTTGGGGTTTGTTTTGAACAGCTTTGCATATCTAGACGCTGACATTTTTGCCTATTCCTCTTTTTCAAATAGCTCTAGCTCAGTGAGATTGGATGGAGATGTCTGTAAACACCAATTTTCAAGTCTTGTCACAGATGCGCACTGGGATTAGGTTCTGGACTGTGACTGGGCCATTCCATTGTAGCTCTTGTATGTTTAGGGTCATTGTCCTGCTGACACCACAATGTTTGATGGTGGGGATTGCGTTTTCAGGGTGATGTGCATTGTTAGTTTTTCGCCATACACAGCTTGCATTTAGGCCCAAAAGTTCTACTTTGGTCTCATCTGACCAGAGCATCTTCCATTTGATATTGGTGTCCTCTACATGGCTTTTTGAAACTGCTGACAGGGCATCTTATGGCTTGATTTAAAAAATGTCTTTCTTCTTGCGACTATTCCATAAAGGCCAGATTTGTGGAGTACACTATTTGTCCTGTGGACAGATACTCCCACCTGAGGTGTGGATCTCTGCTACTCCTCCAGAGTGACCATGGGCCTCTTTTCTCTAAATTGGTGCTCTCCTTGCTTGGGGTGGCACTTTAGGTGGACAGCCATGTCTTTGTAGATTCGTAGTAGTGTCATATTCCTTCCATTTTTAGATGATTGATTGATCAGTGCTCCATCAGATGTTCAGAGCTTGGACTATTTTCCTCTAACCTATCCCTGCTTTACTTTTCTCAACAACTTTATCCCTGACCTGTCTGGTGTGTTTCTTGGTTTTCATGATCCTTTTTGAGCTTTAATGTTCTCAAACAAACCTTTGAGGCCTTCAAAGACAGCTAATTAGGTGACTTCTGGAAGCAATGGGTCCCTCAGGATTTTATATAGGGGTATTGGACTACAGAAGGGTGAATGAAAACGCACGTCACAATTTTAAGATTTATATATTTAAAATATTTATAATACCCTGTATCAATTCCTTTACACTTTACAAATACCTGCTACTTAGTATTGGTATATTGCGTAAAATCCCAATAAAATGCATTTATTTTTGTGGGTGTAATGTGAAAAAATGTGTTAAAGTTTGAATACTAGTGTTCATTTAGTGTACATTTACTTTACCTATTAACTCTGTTTGACCTTGTCCCATCTTAAAGTCTTGAAATATTTTTAGTTCTTGTTCTTCTGTTTTTTTTGGACCCAATTCATCAATGTTTTTATGACTGAACTCTTAAGGGTGCTTTACACGCTGCGACATCGCTAGCGATCTCGTTAGCGATGTGACACGCCAGATCACAGATGTGATCTGCCGAGATCGCACATAGGTTGGTTTTTGTAGCGCCGGTCACATGTGCGATCTCGGCAGATCGTATCTGCGATCTGGCGTGTCACATCGCTAATGAGATCGCTAGCGATGTCGCAGCATGTAAAGCACCCTTTACTCCAGTTTTGACCACTTTGCGCCTTGTGTGATTCATGAAGAAGCGTTCGCCTATTAATGAATCAGGATCCTCCTACTCTGCTTCCCATCCTGCCCCACACCCTCATCAATACCGGCGTGAAAAACTCGTTGCACAAACAGTTTGTAAATTTTTAAGTTTGTTTAGTTTGGTTTTCAAGCGTTAACACTTGATTTAGGGCTTTGGTGTAATCACCTATGCTGTGCCACTTTATAGTCTAAGGCACTGTGCGCACTAGACGTTTTTGCTGCGTTTTTTGCGGCGGTTTTATCGCGTTTTTGTGCTGAAAACGCTGTGACATTGCTTACCCAATGTCTATGGGTTTTCAGAAGTGCTGTCGGCACACAGCGTTTTGTTGTAGCTGCGTTTTTGTGGTGACCACAAAAACGCAGCATGTCAATTATTACTACGTTTTTCACTCATTGAATGCAGTGCACAAAAACGCAGGTAAAAACGCATCGCATCGCGTTTTTACCGTGGGTGCGGTTTTTGCGGACAAAAACGCAGAGTGAAAAAAACGCCTAGTGCGCACATAGCCTTAATCTAAGTGGCATTAAATGCTTACAGGTGGTGCCAATTGTGATGTTACATTGCACCAGGAAGTAAAGAACCTTTTAATTCTAGTCGCATGTATAGGAGTATGTAAGACTTTTTGTCAAACTCCTTTAAGACATTAGTAACACTTAATTAAAAAATGGTGTTCTTTACTTGGCAGTTAACACTGCTCCTTATATTGTCTCCCTGGTGCAGTTCTTTCTCCCTTGAGCTATATAATTGTCTAGTATGTGTAAGGATAGCACTGTCCGCTGCTAAAGACATGCCAAGAACAATCGGTAATTAAACACTATTGCAAGCACTTTCCCTATGGCAGCAATATTGTTTATTTGTACTCAACGCTTATGTATTTGGACCGATGTATGAGATACATACTGTGTGTGTGTGTGTGGGGTGTGTGTGTGTGTGTGTGTGTGTGTATATATATATATATATATGTATATATATATATATATATATATATATATATATATATATATATATATATATATATATATATATATATTATATTATATTATATTATATTATATATATTTATATATATATATATATATATATATATATATATATATATATATATATATATATATATATATATTATTAATATATATATATATATATATATATATATATATTATTATAATATATATATATATATATATATATTATTATAATATATATATATATATATATATTATTATAATATATATATGTATATATATTATTATAATATATATATGTATATATATTGGTATTTCTGTAGCATCTTTTTTAAAGTACCGTACTTTTCGGACTATAAGACGCACCGGACCATAAGACGCACCCTGGTTTTAGAGGAGGAAAATAGGAAAATAAAATTTTAAGCAAAAACTGTGGTCATGACACACTGTTGGATCTGCTGCCTACACTAATGTCCCCAAATTCTCTGCTAAGGTACCCCATCCTGGTAATGATCCTCCTGCCTTGTATATGTCCCCATCCTGGTATATGCCCTTATCCTGCTATATACTGGCATCCTGCTATATACCCCCATCCTGCTATATACCCCATCCCGCTATATGCTCCCCATCCTGCTATATACTGCCATCCTAGTATATGCCCTTATCCTGCTATATGGCATGTATCCTGTATCACACAAAAAAATAAATGTTTATACTCACCTTTCCTCGCGCCTTGCAGCATCGCTCCTCCCCCTGTCTGTGGCGGCAGCAGCACTGCTGACCTGTGTGGAGCCGTCACTGTTCCCTGCAGCATCGCCCGTCCTGCTGTCTGCCAGTCAGCTGACCTGTATGACTAGCGGTGCGCACAGCGATGACGCTGTGCTCACCGCTCGCTACACAGATCAGCTGGCCAGCAGACAGGAGGACATTGCAGTGCTGCAGGGGAACGGTGATGGGGTGAGTATACTGATTCACTGCCCCCGGCACTGACCTGTGTGGAGCCGTTCCCCTGCAGCATCGCGATGTCCTCTTATCTGCCGGCTGATGTGTGTGGAGAGCGCGCAAAGGGATGACATCATCTCCGTGCTCACCGCTCGCTACACATCAGCTGGCCGGCAGACAGGAGGAGATCGCGGTGCTGCAGGGGAACGGTGACGGGTGAGTGTACCGTACTTATTCACTGCCCCCCGCGCTGATGATGATGTACGGGAGGCAGTTAAATACAGCCGCACATGATCACTCCAGGCTGTAGTTGCCAGGGGTGATCACAGCCGGCTGTTAATTATGCGCGCATCTCCCGCCCATCATTCTGCCCACCTGTCAGCGCTGGCTTCAGAGATGATGGGCGTGCATATGTAATGAGCGGGCCCACGTGGTTACGGCAGGCGCTGCTACAGCCTGCTCGTGCCGCCGATGACCTGCTCCACTGCAGCACCCTTATTCCTGGCCTCAGCCCTATATTCAGACCATAAGACACACCCCCCACTTTCCACCAATATTTGTGGGGAAAAAAGTGCGTCTTATGGTCCGAAAAATACGATATATATGTGTACACACACTGTATACTTTAGTCTGCACATGCTCTACTCATTCATATACTGAAGTTAATGGTGCAATATTAATAAATCTTCGTGGGTAATTCCGAAACACTTTGGTGTCAGGGGTTGCAAGCCAGTTCAGTGTTCATATAGGTTATCTGCAGGGGTTACGACTCTAACCATGCACTACAAATATTTATCTGCAGACAATTGTCAGATCCAGCTAATTTGTTAACCTCCGCTCATTATCCTTTGTTTATTACCAACACAGACATCAGATTAAGAGCAGATGGTTATTAAGTAAGCTAGATCCGCTGATAATTTACAGATGAATATCTCATTTACTTGGCAGGTCTTAAGACACATTAAATTAAAATGGGCCGATCATTTGTCGATGGACTTAAACACATTATAAATTGCATCGGTCAATATTGGAATTTTTCAGTTGCTGTTGCAACCAGTGCTCATCACTGTCCATAAAAATAATCCAATATGTCTGAGCGGTGTTTTGAACGATATAGAATGCTTGTTTCACCAACCTAAACATCAGTCATTCGTTTTGGTCAAAATTACTCTTTTCATTGGAGTTTTATCGAATGTGTAAGGACGCTGTTATTCCCGAGCGCCATATAAATGTGAACTGCTTGTTTCCTGAATTTCTATCTGTGCACATTACACCTTTTAGTGCTGAGGTTTTCTAATATTGGACCAGAAGTTTTAGAATTAACAGAGTTATCTCCTGATATAACGTAATTGTAGGCACTTAGAGGGGGTCACATTAGTAGTGGAAAACATCTTTCCTCTAAGGGTACCGTCTTGCTAAATGACGTACAAGCGATTCCGACCACAATGCGACCTGGTCAGGATCACTGGTACGTCGCTACAGGGTCGCTAGTGAGCTGTCAAACAGTCAGATCTTCCCAACGACGCAGCAACGATACGGCGGTCGCTGGGACCCTGTCACATAGCACAATTTAAACCTTGATTAGTAACACAGGCGTGCATCCACATTGCCTTTTCCGCCCCCCCGCTCCGAGTGGTGGTCGCAACTGCATTGTGACTGTGCAGCCTTGCCTTTAGAGTAGGCAACATGATAGCGCTTCCATCCTTCTCCATCCTACAGTCCCGATGCAAAATGGGCTTTATTACGATCTGCTGCTACACGCGGTCCGTGACAAAGTGAATTCAGCCCTCTGAAATGTACAGCGATCTACAAGTCAGAACAGAGGATGGAAGTGGCCAATCCAAACGCAGTAGCAATCACCAATCAGAACAGAGAGGGCGTGGAAAACAACGAATATGCACGCCTACGTGAGTTACGAATGAGGTCGTTGGGTAAGGTGTCAAACACACAGATGTGTGCTGCCCTGTAGGAGCCTGACAACCAAAAAATGAACCAGAGAAGTGTGTAACGATCAGCGATTTCACAGCAGGGGCCAGGTTGCTGCTTAGTGTCACACACCGCGAGATCGCTGATGAGGTCACTGGTACGTCTCAAAACCTGTGACTCTGCAGCGATCTCACTAGTGATCTCGCTATGTGAGAAGTACCCCTAACACTTTCCTAATTTTCTTCTGTTGTCTACACTACTCCTGTAATCTCATCTCTAACAGGCTCTTAAATACCTTCTATTGTTGTAGTTTTGATCCTTCCAGCTGCAGGAATCGGACCAACTCAGCAGGGCATGTCACTGGTGAGAGCTGAGATGAGTGAAGTGTGATCTGGGCATGTGTGCCCAGACTGCTGTCCCTCACATAGAGGCAGCCCTGCCCCCAGTAGTGACGTGCCCTGCTCAGTTGGTCCGACTCCAGTCTGCAGCCAGAAGGATCAAAGCTACAACAATAAAGGTATTTACTGAATTGTAAAGCGCTGCGGAATATGTTGGCGCTATAGAAATAAAGATTATTATTATTATTATTATTTACGAACCTATTAGAGATCAGGAGCAGAGTACATAGCAGAAGTATCTTAGGAAAGTGTTAGGGAGAGTTAGGATAAAAGAAAGGGTCACATTAGTAGTGGAAAACCTCTTTAACTTGTGCACTTCTTCAATAGTTGTTTCATTACCTCTGTGTTATCTGGTGTTTAACCCCTCTCTGCTGGAGCCAGTTTTCATTTTAGTAAACAAGTCAAATTCTTCATTTCTGAATTATTTTATCTGGTATTAACTTTTGAATGCTTGCTCATACCCCAGAGATACCGAGATTGTTTTGGGGTAACACATTGTAATTTGTTAGTGGTAATGTTTTGTCAATATAATTTGAGTTTTATAAAAATATCAGATTTATTTTTATAAAAATTAAAAAATTGCAATATTTGTGTTATGCAATTGTCATACCACAAACAAATTTAATAAACATTTATCATGTTTACCTTGCATATTTTTTTTAAACATCCCCTTATTTCTTATTTTCTTAGAAAGTTTAAAAGCTTAAAATTCAGCAGCATTTTTTAATCTTTTCAACCAATTTTACCGAACCTATAACCTTCTTTTTTTTTTTCTTCTTTTTTTATTGATCACTTCACTTTTGAATTAACTAAGGATCCGCAAAATTCAAAACCATATTTAGGGAGTTTGCCTTAATTCCTATAAAACACCTGAAGGCTTTAAAGTTGAATGATTTAAAAAGAAAAAAATATATATATATTTTTTCCATTAAAGGTTAATTGATTGGACAATTCCTTCTCAATCTCCATGTTTCTCCCTTGTAAAACAATAACCTCTATACTTTCCTCCAGTGCCATTTCAGCAGTGTTGGCACTGGCTGTCCCCGGCATTGTGTGACATAATGTCATGCGATCCCTTTGGCCAATCAGCGCTGACTTCACTCTTCAATCCTTTGGCCGTAATTGACATCCGGAGGAAGTAAGAGCTCCCTGGAACAGCACCGTAGGAGTATAGGTGGTGTTATTTCACTGTGGAAAACATAGTGATTGAGAAGGGGTTTTCTGAGAAGGGGTTTTCTGAGAAGTGGACACCTACATTTAAAAAAAAAAAAAAATTAAGCCTCAAATTCACAAGGGTTTCCATAAGAAAATGGACATGACCACAATTTCTCCCGGATTGAAATAATTTTTATTAAACAATTTTCATACAAACAATGCAAAACAAACAGTAAATGGACATGACAACAATTTCTCCCAAACACTGCAATACTTTGTGTGGTCAGAAGCTACTAGCTGAGAATGTTGTAACAATTTTTTTTGCAATGCAATTTTGGCCTGAATACGTTGTAGGCACCATGTCACTTTTTCAGAGCTACTGAAGTACCAAAACTGAAACTCCATGCAAATGACCTAATTTGGGATAGTGCACGCTTTAATGAATTAATCTAGCATATTAAAGGGAACCTGTCAAGTGTAATATGCAGCCAGGACCACAAGCAGTTCTGAGTGCATATTGCTAATCCCTGCCTAACTGTCCCTGTATACACTAGCATAGATTAAGTATTTCAAAAGATCTTTTATCGTATGCTAATGAGCGCGGGGACTAGTCCCAAGGGCATTGCTTCCCTGGCTAATCGGCTCTATTAGTATATTAGTACGCCCCTGTGGGTGTGCTAACATGCTAATTAATGTGCAGCGTCACAGTATGATCTCTCACCTCTCCGCTGCCATCAGCGCCCGACACTGGATTTCGGCTCAGTGTGCATGACCCCGTAGTTCCAGTCATGCGCACTATGAAGTCTGGTGTACACGTCCTGGCTTCAAACTGAAATAATGCGCATGTTCGAACCTCCGGGGTCATGGGCACTGAGCCGAAATCTAGCATCAGGAGGCAATGGCAGCGGAGAAGTGAATGTGACCATACTCTGATGCTGCGCATTCATTAGCATGTTAGTACGCCCACAGGGGCGTTCTAACATGCTAATGGAGCCGACTAGCCAGGGGAACTAACGCCCAGGGGACTAGTCCCCTCGCTCATTAGCATACGATAAAAGATGTTTAGAAATACTTTTTCTAAAGATCTCTTTATCTATGCTAGTGTATACAGGGACGCTTAGTCAGGGATTAGCAATATGCACTCAGAACTGCTCGTCGCTCTGGGTGCATATTGCACCTGACAGGTTCCATTTAATAAGTATTTTTCACTTGTAGGTGCTTCACAAAATTTGGCCTGTGACACAAAAAAAGTGGGGATTTTTTTTGTGTTCCTACGACCCCAATTTTTCAAGCGCATAATAATTGTGAAATTTGCGGTTCCAATGTCTCCATCTGTACATAGTTACCCAAGTGTAGTAAAAAATTACTGTCTGGGCAAGTGGCGGTCCAAAGAAGAGCATTTTTCATTTTTAAGTGTATATTGGAAAGGCATGTTGATTTGTCACATTAACAGAGTCCCTAATGTGTGAGAGCAGTAAAGTGTCCCAACCTCTAAAATGTGACCCCATTTTACAAGCTACACCCCTCCATGAATAAATGTAGAGGTGCACTGAGCATATTGACACCACAGGTGTTTCATGAAATTTTGTCATTAGTCCATGAAGATGAAAACAAATTTAATAATGAAAAAATGGTGTCTGCCTTCTTTTGGGGGGTATGTTTTCAAAAAAAATAAGACCTTCCTCGAAAATAAGCCCTAGCGCATTTTTGGTGGACAAAAAATATTTCACACTGTGCTATTTTCGGGTAAAAAAATAAATGTATCTATATGAGGTAGGTAAGCTTTCCAGAGTGTTTTAGCAACAAAGAAGACCCTTATTTTTCATTCACAGATGACCAAGATGATTGGGGGCTTTTTCTTCATGGAAGACTTGACGTTTCATTAGTAGTATTTTAAATATTTTTCTGCTTTTTAGGTTGGGTTTCCATTTATCCTCAATCTTTTATTTGAATCTGCAAAGACCTGATTCAAACTGGACCACTGTCAGAACTAGTCACTATAATGAGGCAGGTGACGTTACTCTGATGGCTGATCTTACCCATGCTAAAAGACACAGGACACTGTAGGCGCAGAGGCAGACGACAACATGGGCAATACAGAGTCCAAAGTTGACTCAATGTGCGTCATTATGGTGATTGGTTTTGTCGGGGGTTTGTCTGGATCCAGTTTTCAGAATTGTAGACATTAAACCATTATACTGGTCGGTGCTTATTGTGGGTCATAGGATAACTGTGAACCATTGCTTTATTCAGATTTTTGGAACAGAATAAACAGCAGCTAAGGATTTTGCCATTCTCCATGTAGTGTAAGTGATCAGATGGGTTTATTCTTCTGGTTAGTACAATTACAGTGATACCTCGTGTATATACAAGTTTTTTTGTTTTGCTACTTCTATACATTTTAAAACATGTTTGTTTTATCTCCACATTTTGAATTTTTTTTTTTATTTGCTTTCTATTCTGTTTATTGGGAGATTGAACAATTGTAACTAAGAGCTGCAGCTTTTTTTTTTTCTTTGATAAATCTAGGTATGGGCTTGTGTTTTGCTGGATGAACTGCCGTTTTCATTGACACTATTTTTGATTGCATAAGATTCTTTTGTTCGTATTCCATTCTTTTTATGGGCAATATGATGAAAGAATAGTTTTTGGGGTTTTGTTTTGGTTAATGTGACCATATTTTTATTTTTTTTACCTTGTCTTGTGCGCCATCTTTATACATTGGATATAGGTTATTTTAATCCGGTTGTGATTATAGCTATATTTATTTTAATGAACTAACATTAATTTGCAGGGTAATTATAATATATATATATAATATTTTGTGAGAGCAGATTTCAGACTCTACAAACCGTTCATGAATGCCTAGGGTATTATTCTTCCTCTCCATGGGTGCTCTCATAGAAGATCTACTCTCAGACCATCTTAAGAAACCTAAAAAACACAAACTTATATCTTTGGATTTACTGCAACTGTCTTTTTTTTTTTTTTTTTCCTCCTCTCCTCTTTCACCTTCTGTGTCTCAAGAGCTCATCCATGTCTTTTAAAAAAAAAATTAAAACCAAGTAACCAGCAAAAGGCCAAGTTTACAAATGGTGGTTGTGTAGCGGCACAACATTGCCTTTCCACTAACATCAAAATTATAATAGTTGGGACTTGTTTTTTCAGAGTGGTTTGTATTTTGTCTGCATCTTATACTGAATAAGAAATGAATGTGTGAACTCTTATTTTGATATTTTGATTTATTATAGATGGCGGCATTGCAAAGTCCTTTTTATGGAGACAAAATGAACCTGTACTCCTTGTGTAAGAAGATAGAGCAGTGTGACTATCCTCCTCTGCCATCTGACCACTATTCTGAGGAGGTACGTCAATGGATTTCTGTCATCTTTTTTTTCTGCTTTTAACCTTTTTTTTTTTTTTTTTGAGACTCCTTTTAACGTTCAGCCGTGTATTTGGAATTATGAGCACTTGAGGGCATACTATATGTAAGATGGTTAGTCTGCTGTCTCATTTATAAGGAATAGTATGTTTTTACCTCTACTATCATACTATAGTATCATATCATACTAACAAGAAGCCGAATGGATGCCCAATTGGCCAACTATTATTTAAGCAGTGGTTTGTAAAGCACGAGATCGGTCATTTAACATAGTCTTTACAAACCTATTTTTTTGTTTTGTTTTATTTTTTTATTACTAGATTTCTTTTTTCTCACTAAGGAATTTTAGCCAAGTAAATATTTGCAAATATGTACAAAAAATACAGCTCTGACAAAAATTAAGAGTCCACATGTTTATAAAAATCAGTTTCTTTACATGTCTGACAGCCATTTCATTCAAGTGTCAGTTGAATTCCAACCAGAGTACAGATCGGCAGAGGACAAAAGTGACTATCCACTAACCGAGATAACCGTCATCTTATTCAAATGTCACTCAGCAACCACAGGAGGACATCAAGTGACCTACAAAAGGAATGGCAAATGGCAGCTGGGGTGAAGTGCATGGCAAGAACAGTTTGTAACAGGCTCCTATAGGCAGGGCTCAAGTCATGTAAAGCTAGAAAAAAGCCTTTCATCAATGAGAAGCAAAGGAGAGCCAGGCTGAAGTTTGTCAAAGACCATAAGGATTGGACCATAGAGGACTGGAGTAAGGTAATCTTCTCTGATGAGTCTAATTTTCAGCTTTGCCCAACACCTGGTTGTCTAATGGTTAGACAAAGACCTGGAGAGGCGTACAAGCCACAATGTCTTGCACCCACTGAAATTTGGTTGACGATCGGTGATGATCTGGGGATGCTTCAGCAAGGCTGGAATTGGGCAGATTAAACTTTGTGAAGGACATATGAATCAAGATGCATACAAGGTTATCCTGGAAATACAGTTGCTTCCTTCTGCTCAGGCAATGTTCCCCAACTCTGAGGACTGTTTTTTTTCAGCAGGGCAATGCGCCATGCCACACAGCTAGGTCAATCAATGTGTGGATGAAGGACCACCACATCAAAACCCTGTCATGGCCAGCCCAATCTCCAGACCTGAACCCCATTGAACACCTCTAGAATGTAATCAAGTGGAAGATGGATCGTCACAAGCCATCAAACAAAGAAGAACTGCTTAAATTTTTGCGCCAGGAGTGGCATAAGGTCACCCAAAAGCAGTGTGAAAGACTGGTGGAAAGCATGCCAAGACGCATGAAAGCTGTGATTAAAAATCATGGTTATTCCACAAAATATTGATTTCTGAACTCTTCCTGAGTTACAATATTAGTATTGTTGTTACTAAATGATTATGAACTTGTTTTTGCATTATTTGAGGTCTGAAAGCAATGCATTGTTTTGTTATTTTGACCATTTCTCATTTTCAGAAAATAAATACAACATTTTTTGCGTGGAAATTTGGAGACGTTGTCAGTAGTTTATAGAATAAAAAAACAATTTACATTTTACTTAAAAATAAACCTATAAAGAGAAAAATCTGAAAAACTGAAAAGTTTGGAGTGGTCTATTAATTTTTGCCAGAGCTCTATACTGTTGTCAATGAGCATCATTGCAAATCAAATGTTCTCACTGGTAGATCACGAAAGACTCCAATTTAGTAGGGTTATAAAGCAATGGTAATAAGCAGTAGACCTCAAGGAAAACCATTTCTGAAGTCTGTAATCCTAGAACAGGTTACACGAGGGTTTATACAGACTCCTCTCAATTGTCTGTGTTCATGCTGGTAGTTACCGTTGTGACAAATATAGAGCCATTACTGCTCTTCCTAAGCGCAGGTCATCGTTGGAAGTCACAAAATAACTTGGCGTGATCAAAGCATTAAACAAGCACCTAAAAACTTGTGGGTCACAAGTATGCAAGGTCTACGGGAGCTTACCGCTATGAGAAAAATATTGTTGGGAAAGGAAATGGATAGTGCCATTTCTGTTCCACATAGAAAAGAGGACAATGTGAATAGATGAGAAAATAACATTTCATGCTGAAAGTAAAATCTTACGCCTGTTGTAGTAAATGTCGTGAGGCTGCTTAAATGCCTGGCTTTTTTCAATCTGATGTTTGCTGTTGGTCAGTAGGTAAAAAAAAGTCCTCAACATAATTTAATAGTCCCTTAAAGGGAACCTGTCCCCAGATTTGGCGACTATAAGCTGCAGCCACCACCACCACTGAACTCTTATATACAACATTCCAGAATACTGTATATAAGAGCCCAAGCTGTTAAGTATAACGTAAAAAACACTTTTATAATACTCATCTATGGTACAGTCCGGTCTGATGGATGTCACTGCTCTCCGGTCCGGCACCTCCTCTCTCCGGTCTGGCGCCTCCTCTCTGCTGCGATCTCCATCCTCCTTCTATCCAGCCCAGTGTGGATGACTCGTCTACGTCATCCACGATGGATGGTATTGTGCTCCTGCACAGACTCTTTTTGATCTGAGTGAAAATGAAAGTACTGTAATGTGCAGGCGTGAGGAAAGGTTAAAGACTGCCCTCGCATGCGCATGACAATAATTTGATCTGCCTTGAGCCGCAGGACCTCAATGCCGGCTAGTGTGCATCACATAGACGCGTCATGCACACGGGCCTCAGAAGAAGGATAACGGATAGCCGCCGGACTGGAGAGCAGAGACACCCATCTGACCGTGACCACCCCTTAGGTGAGTATAAATAATAAAAAAAAAGTGAGGGTTTTTTTGTTTTTTTTTACGTTCTACAAAGCAGCCTGTGCTCTTATATACAGT